>NC_053025.1:124936141-124952430 GCF_003073215.2 Triticum urartu | reverse complement strand
CGTATCAACCACAGTGCAAATGCTCGGCCTCGCGCTTTAACTGCTTCCGAGTGGCTGACGCGTCGGGCACCATCCTGTCAAATCCCCCCAACAGTCGCACACGGGATACTGGCGAAAAAGGTGGCGCGGAAATCGAAACGTCCTATTTATCTACTCCACTTACCGCGGAGCGCTCTGCCTGGCGCGCTTCCACCAAAATTTCGAATCCCGTGAAATCCGGGATCCTCTACAACCGATCACGCCAAAGATTTCATGTCAAAGATGTCACTCGACGGATGTCATTGTATAAGCCAGTCGGCAATTTCTGAATCGATCAAGGCGACTGAAACAAGCTGAAGTTCTAACAACTGGCCTCCACCGGGAGTAAAGACAAGGCAAAGCCAGACAGAAGCAAGGTCAACTCCATCCTTCTTTTTCACTCAAACCTCGATCCATTCGGGGGCTAATGATGAGGACACGAACCTGGGGTAGGGTAATAGGCCTGACCTATACGTCCTACCTAAGGTCCTTGTCCTAAGAACAAAGAAGTTCAAGAATCAGAAGAAGGGATCCAGCAAAGGTGTCGAGTGAAGTCCACTCGACCTACCATTCACTCGGAGACCTCTCTTTATCCAGGTCACTCGACCATGAAACCACTCGACATATAAGAAGACCTAAAGCCGCTCTACGCAGCAACGGTCGGTATTTACTCATATATTTAATGATCATTTGTAGCACTTCAATACAGGCGTTACCTGTAACGCACCCCTTTATGTACATTGAATCCTATGTAACGGAGGGGAGCTGGGGTCCTGGCGCACTCTATATAAGCCACCCCCTCCTCTGGGACAAGGGTTCGCACCCCCTGTAACACACACGCTCATAATCCAGTCGACCGCCTCCGGGCTCCGAGACGTAGGGCTATTACTTCCTCTGAGAAGGGCCTGAACTCGTTAAAACTGCGTGTACAACTCCTCCATAGCTAGGATCTTGCCTCTACATTCCTACCCCCATTCTACTGTCAGAACTTAGAACCCACACAGCTAAGCACTTCTCCCATTGCAAGAAAGATCAATCTAGTAGGCCAAACCAAACTGATAATTCAAAGAGACTTGCAAAGATAACCAATCATACATAAAAGATTTCAGAGAAGAATCAAATATTGTTCATAGATAAACTTGATCATAAACCCACAATTCATCGGATCCGACAAACACACCGCAAAAAGAGTTACATCAAATAGATCTCCAAGAAGATCGAGGAGAACATTGTATTGAGATCCAAAGAGAGAGAAGAAGCCATCTAGCTAATAACTATGGACCCGAAGGTCTGGGTAAACTACATCCATTTTGCATCATGCTTTTATATCGATATTTATTGCATTATGGGCTGTTATTACACATTATGTCACAATACTTATGCCTATTCTCTCTTATTTTACAAGGTTTACATGAAGAGGGGGAATGCCGGCAGCTGGAATTCTGGGCTGGAAAAGGAGCAAATATTAGAGACCTATTCTGCACATCTCCAAAAGTCCTGAAACTCCACGGATTATTTCAGAATATATAAAAAATATTGGGCAAAGAAAGTACCAGAGGGGGGCCACCCACCCCACGAGGGTGGGGCGCGCCCCCTGCCTCGTGGGCCCCCTGGTGGCCCTCTGATGCCCATCTTTGGCTATATGGAGTCTTTCATCGAGAAAAAAAATCATAAGCAAGCTCACGGGACGAAACTCCGCCGCCACGAGGCGGAACAATCTAGGGCTCCGGCGGAGCTGTTCTGCCGGAAACTTCCCTCCTGGGAGGGGGAAATCATCACCATCGTCATCACCAACGATCCTCTCATCGGGAGGGGGTCAATCTCCATCAACATCTTCACCAGCACCATCTCATCTCAAACCCTAGTTCATCTCTTGTATCCAATCTTTGTATCCAACTCAGATTGGTACCTGTGGGTTGCTAGTAGTGTTGATTACTCCTTGTAGTTGATGCTAGTTGGTTTACTTGGTGGAAGATCATATGTTCAGATCCATTATGCATATTAATACCCCTCTGATTATGAACATGAATATGCTTTGTGAGTAGTTACGTTTTTTCCTGAGGACATGGGAGAAGTCTTGCTATAAGTAGTCATGTGAATTTGGTATTCGTTCGATATTTTGATGAGATGTATGTTGTCTCTCCTCTAGTGGTGTTATGTGAACGTCGACTACATGACACTTCACCATTATTTGGGCCTAGAGGAAGGCATTGGGAAGTAATAAGTAGATGATGGGTTGCTAGAGTGACAGAAGCTTAAACCCTAGTTTATGTTTGCTTCGTAAGGGGCTGATTTGGATCCATATGTTTCATGCTATGGTTAGGTTTACCTTAATACTTTTGTTGTAGTTGCGGATGCTTGCAATAGGTTAATCATAAGTGGGATGCTTGTCCAAGTAAGGACAGTACCCAAGCACCGGTCCACCCACATATCAAATTATCAAAGTACCAAACGCGAATCATATGAACGTGATGAAAACTAGCTTGACGATAATTCCCATGTGTCCTCGGGAGCGCTTTCCTTCATATAAGAGTTTGTCCAGGCTTGTCCTTTGCAAAAGGATTGGGCCATCTTGCTGCACCTTATTTACTTTTATTACTTGTTACTCGTTACAAATTACCTTATCACAAAACTATCTGTTACCGATAATTTCAGTGCTTGCAGAGAATACCTTACTGAAAACTGCTTATCATTTCCTTCTGCTCCTCGTTGGGTTCGACACTCTTACTTATCGAAAAGCTATGATAGATCCCCTACACTTGTGGGTCATCAAGACTCTTTTCTGGCGCCGTTGCCGGGGGGAGTGAAGCGCCTTTGGTAAGGAAAAATTTATATAGTGTGCTGAAATTTACTGTCACTTGTTACTATGGAACATAATCCTTTGAGGGGCTTGTTCGGGGTATCTTCACCCCGACCAGTAGAGCAAAGAGTTGCTCCTCAACCTACTGAACCTACTGAAATTTTTTACTTTGAAATTCCTTCGGGTATGATAGAGAAACTGCTAGCTAATCCTTTCATGCAGGTGATGGAACATACATCCCGATTTGCACCTAATCTATGTGGATGAAGTTTGTGGATTATTTAAGCTTGCAGGTATGCCCGAGGATGTTATCAAGAAGAAGGTCTTCCCTTTATCTTTGAAGGGAAATGCATTGACATGGTTGAGGCTATGTGATGATATTGGATCATGGAACTACCAACGATTGAAATTGGAATTTCATCAGAAGTTTTATCCTATGCATCTTGTTCATCGTGATCGTAATTATATATATAATTTTTGGCCTCGCGAAGGAGAAAACATCGCTCAAGCTTGGGGGAGGCTTAATTCAATGTTATATTCATGCCCCAATCATGAGCTCTCAAGAGAAATTATTCAAAAAATGCTCGGCTTTCTCTCGTAATCGCTCCATGCTCGATACTTCTTGTACTGGTCTTTTATGATGAAGACTATTGAATTCAAATGGGATTTATTGGAAAGAATTAAACGCAACTCTGAAGATTGGGACCTCGACGAAGGTAAGGAGTCAGGTATAACACCTAAGTTTGATTGTGTTAAATCTTTTATGGATACCGATGCTTTCGTGAATTTAGCACTAAATATGGACTTGACTCTGAGATAGTAGCTTCCTTTTGTGAATCCTTTGCTACTCATGTTGATCTCCCTAAGGAGAAGTGGTTTAAATATAATCCTCCCATTGAAGTAAAAGTAGTTGCACCTATTAAAGTTGAAGAAAAGACTATCACTTATAATGATCCTGTTGTTCCTACTGCTTATATTGAGAAACCACCTTTCCCTGTTAGAATAAAGGATCATGCTAAAGCTTCAACTGTGGTTAACAAAAGTAATATTAAGACACCCAAACCCCCTGAGCAAATTAAAGTTGAACCTAGTGTTGCTATGGTTAAAGATCTCTTGGCCGATAATATTGATGGGCATGTTATTTACTTCTTGCAATGAATCTGCTAGAATTGCTAGACCTGATACTAAAAATAAACATAGACCTGTTGTAGGCATGCCTGTTATTTCTGTTAAAATAGGAGATCATTGCTATCATGGCTTATGTGATATGGGTGCTAGTGCAAGTGCAATACCTCATTCCTTATACAAAGAAATTATGCACGATATTGCACCTGCTGAGATAGAAGATTCGATGTTACATTAAGCTTGCCAATAGAGATACTATTTCACCTTGGGATTAGAGATGTTGAAGTCTTGTGTGGGAAATAATATCCTGCTGATTTTCTTGTTCTTGGTTCCCCACAAGATAGATTTTGTCCCATTATATTTGGTAGACCCTTCTTGAATACTGTTAATGCTAAGATAGACTGCAATAAGGATATTGTTTCTGTTGGTTTAGGGGATATGTCTCATGAGTTTAATTTTGCTAAATTTTGTAGACAACCCCAGATAAAATTGCCTAGTAAAGATGAAATTATTGTCTTGCTTCTATTGCTGCCTCCTACTGATCCTTTAGAACAATATTTGCTAGACCATGAAAATGATATGTTTATGAATGAAAGAAGGGAATAGATGAAGTATTCTTTAAACAGACCTATTTTCTGAAACACAATCTTTGTTTGAAATCCTGGGGATCCTCCTCCACCCAAGGGTGATCCCGTGTGTTGAGCTTAACTTACCTGATATCTTGAAATATGCTTATCTTGATGAAAAGAATATATATCCTGTTATTATTAGTGCTAACCTTTCAGAGCATGAAGAAAAGAAATTATTGAAAACTCTGAAGAAGCACCTGCTGCTATTGGATATACTCTTGATGATCTTAAGGGCATTAGTCCCACTCTATGTCAGCACAAAATAAATTGAGAAGGATGCTAAACCAGTTGATCACCAACGAGTAAATCCTAAGATGAAAGAAGTGGTAAGAAAGAAATACTAAAGCTCTGAGGCAGGTATAATTTATCCCGTTGCTGATAGTCAGTGGGTAAGTCCTGTCCATTGTCTCCCTAAGAAGGGAGGTATTACTATTGTTCCTAATGATAAAGATGAATTGATCCCATAAAGAATTGTTACAGGTTATAGAATGGTAATTGATTTCCGCAAATTAAATAAAGCTACTAAAAAGATCATTACCCTTTACCTTTTATTGATCAAATGCTAGAAAGATTATCCAAACATACACATTTTTGCTTTCTAGATGGTTATTCTGGTTTCTCTCAAATACCTGTGTCAAAAGAGGATCAAGAAAAGACAACTTTTACTTGCCCTTTCGGTACCTTTGCTTATAGACGTATGCCTTTTGGTTTATGTAATGCACCTGCTACCTTTCAAAGATGTATGACTGCTATATTCTCTGACTTTTGTGAAAAGATTGTTGAGGTTATTCATGGATGATTTCTTATGGAACTTCTTTTGATGATTGCTTAAGCAACCTTGATCGAGTTTTGCAGAGATGTGAAGAAACTAATCTTGTCTTGAATTGGGAGAAGTGCCACTTTATGGTTAATGAAGGTATTGTCTTGGGGCATAAAATTTCTGAAAGAGGTATTGAAGTTGATAAAGCTAAAGTGATGCTATTGAAAAGATTCGTGTCCCAAGGACATCAAAGGTATAAGAAGTTTCCTTGGTCATGCCGGATTTTATAGGAGGTTCATTAAGGACTTCTAAAATTCTCGGCCTCTGACTAATATTACAAAAGATGTACCCATTTGTCTTTGATGATGATTGTGTAGAAGCATTTGAAATACTTAAGAAAGCCATTTTGTTCTGCACCTATTGTTCAGCCACCTGATTGGAATTTACCTTTGAAATTATGTGTGATGCTAGTGATTATGCTGTAGGGGTTCTAGGAAAAGAGTTGATAAGAAATTAAATGTTATTCAATATGCTAGTAAAACTCTAGACTGCCCAAAGAAATTATGCTACTACTGAAAAGGAATTTTAGCAGTTGTATTTGCATGTGATAAGTTCAGACCTTATATTGTTGATTTAAAGTAACTATTCACACTCATCATGCTGCTATTAAATATCTTATGGAAAAGAAAGATGCTAAACCTAGACTTATTAGATGGGTTCTCTTGCTACAAGAATTTGATTTGCATATTATTGATAGAAAGGGAGCTGAGAACCCCGTTGCAGACAACTTGTCTAGGTTAGAGAATGTTCTTGATGACCCACTACCTATTGATGATAGCTTTCCTGATGAACAATTAAAGTGTCATAAATGCTTCTCGTACTGCTCCATGGTATGCTGATTATGCTAATTACATTGTTGCTAAATTTATACCACCTAGTTTCACATACCAGCAAAAGAAAAAGTTTTCTATGATTTAAGACATTACTTCTGGGATGACCACACCTTTATAAAGAGTAGATGTTTGAGGGAGTCCTGGATTAGGGGGTGTCGATAGGCCGGACGTATACCTTCAGCCGGACTCCTGGACTATGAAGATACAAGATTGAAGACTTCGTCCCGTGTCCGGAAGGGACTTTCCTTGGCGTGGAAGGCAAGCTTGGCGATACGGAATATAGATCTCCTACCATTGTAACCGACTTTGTGTAACCCTAACCCTCTCCGGTGTCTATATAAACCGGAGGGTTTTAGTCCGTAGGACAACATACAACAACAATCATACCATAGGCTAGCTTCTAGGGTTTAGCCTCTCGATCTCGTGGTAGATCTACTCTTGTACTACCATATCATCAATATTAATCAAGCAGGACGTAGGGTTTTACCTCCATCAAGAGGGCCCGAACCTGGGTAAAACTTCGTGTCCCTGCCTCCTGTTACCATCCGGCCTAGACGCACAGTTCGGAACCCCCTACCCGAGATCCGCCGGTTTTGACACCGACATTGGTGCTTTCATTGAGAGTTCCTCTGTGTCGTCGCCGTTAGGCTTGATGGCTCCTACGATCATCAATAGCGATGCAGTCCAGGGTGAGACCTTCCTCCCGACAGATCTTCGTCTTCGGCGGCTTCGCACTGCGGGCCAATTCACTTGGCCATCTGGAGCAGATCGAAAGCTATGCCCCTGGCCGTCAGGTCAGATTTGGAAGTTTAAACTACACGGCTGACATCCGCGGGGACTTGATCTTCGACGGATTCGAGCCACTGCCGAGCGCGCCGCACTGTCACGACGAGCATGATCTAGCTCTACCGCCGAACAGTGCCCTGGAGGCCGCACCCGCATCGGCTTCGACCCTTAATTCGGAGCCAACTTGCGCCGATCGAGGATGGGTGGTTGGACGCCGCCTCGGGGGCTGCGATCCCAACGGCGATCGAGCCGAACACCAGCCCACTCCGCGAGACTCGTGACTCCAAGGAGCCGGACTCCTCTCCGGACTCCGAACCCTCGCCCTGCCGATCGAATCCGATTGGGCGCCGATCATGGAGTTTACTGCCGCGACATCTTTCAGCACTCGCCTTTCAGCGATATTCTGAAGACACTAAAGTCTCTCTCTTTATCAGGAGAGCCCTGGCCGGACTACAGTCAGCAAGGCACTTAAACCTACACCAACACTTGATATGGCTGACCGGCCACCTCGTGGCCGCGACAGAGAGGCCTCTCGGCCCTCCACTCAAGCCGCACCCCGTACCAAGGCACGGGAAAATGCGCCAGACCTGCGAGATATGTTGGAGGACAAGGCAAGGCAAACAAGATCGATCTACGGATCGCGTGGGCGCCCCACGACTCGAGACGATAACCGTCACGCCGGACACAAATCCGGTAGGGCCGAACACAGTAGACAAAGCTCATTGGAGCTACGTCGTGATATAGCCCAGTACAGAGGCGCCGCACACCCACTATGCTTCACAGACGAAGTAATGGATCATCAAATCCCTGAGGGTTTCAAACCCGTAAACATCGAATCATATGATGGCACAACAGATCCTGCGTTATGGATCGAGGATTATCTCCTTCATATTAAGGATGGCAATTTTATCCATGGACATGGATATCCATGGATATCCAACCCGAATGGATAGGGTTTGGATATGCTTTTGTGTCCATGGGCGGCGCCCAAACCCGACCCGATTGTTCGTGGGTAGGGCATGGATATAATCTTGTACCCATGGATATACCCAAACCCGACCCGATAGTATGACTTAATGGGGAAAATCTGCTATCCCTGCCCCACGGTCATATGTCTCACAACAATTTTACACTTTTTTTTATCTAAAACATGCATAAGAAATTACAAAATCCCCATCTTAACTTTTTTTAGTTGACATTCAATCCCCTCTGTAACATAATCCAACACCCCTTCCCTTATTTTTACCTCCTCCTTAAATGACTCATCATTCTCATCTGTTAGAAAAATACTAAATGATCTTAGGTTGTTAGTGGATGTTGATTTACCATAAGTGAAGCCTAGCCTACCACGAGGGGAAGAATGGAAGAGTTTATGTTAATATTGTGTTATGTCTTATTTATATGTCTCGAGAGGACCCAATGGATATCCAATGGGTATGGATATCCATCGAATTTGGACATGGACACAATTTTTACCCATGGATTTTTTCATGGGCGGGCAAAGACTATCTTCATGGACATGGATATGGATTTGAGATTGTTCAACCCGACCCAAACCCGACCCATTGCCATCCTTACTTCATATCCACATGGCCCGCGGCGATGATCTCCACGCCATCAAATACCTCCCACTCAAGCTTAAAGGACCAGCTCGGCATTGGCTTAACAGCTTGCCAGCAGGATCAATCAGTTGTTGGGAGGACCTGGAATCCACATTCCTCAACAATTTCCAGGGCACTTATGTGCGACCACCAGACACCGATGACCTAAGCCATGTAATTCAGCAGCCAGAGGAATCGACCAGGCAATTCTGGACATGGTTCCTAACAAAGAAAAATCAAATAGTCGACTGTCCGGACGCAGAGGCCCTAGCAGCCTTCAAGCAAAATATCCATGACGAATGGCTTGGCCGGCACCTTGGACAGGAAAAGCCGAAATCTATGGCAGCACTCACGACACTCATGACCCACTTTTGCGCGGGAGAAGACAGCTGGCTTGCTCGTAGCAACAATATGACCAAGAACCCTGGTAATTTGGATACCAGGGACAGTAGTGGTAGGTCGCGTCGCAACAAGCAGAAGCGCCGCATTAACGGCAACAATGCTAAGGATACGACAGTTAATGCCGGATTCAGAGGCTATAAATCCGGTCAGCAGAAAAATGCATTCAAAAGAAATCCTAGGGGCCCGTCCAGTTTGGACCAAATACTCGACCGCTTGTGCCAGATACATGGCACCCCCAAAAAGCCGGCCAATCACACCAACAGGGATTGTTGGGTGTTCAAGCAGGCATGCAAGTTAAATGCCGAAAATAAAGACAAGGGGCTGCATAGCGATGACGACGAGGAGCCCCGGCCGCCGAACAACAGTGGACAGAAGGGTTTCCCCCCACAAGTGCGGAAGGTGAACATGATATACGCAACCCACATCCCCAAGAAGCGGAAGCGCGTTAAGGGACGTATACGCGGTAGAGCCAGTCGCCCCAAAGTTCAACCCATGGTCCTCCTGCCCGATCACCTTTGATCGAAGGGACCATCCCACTAGCACCCGTCATGGCGGATTCGCCGCATTGGTTCTAGACCCAATTATTGACGGATTTCATCTCACTAGAGTCCTTATGGACGGCGGCAGCAGCCTGAACCTGCTTTACCAGGATACAGTGCGGAAAATGGGCATAGATCCCTCGAGGATTAAGCCCACCAAAACAACCTTTAAAGGCGTAATACCAGGTGTAGAGGCCAACTGTACAGGCTCAGTCACACTTGAAGTGGTCTTCGGATCTCCGATAATTTCCGAAGCGAGGAGTTAATCTTCGACATAGTCCCATTCCGCAGTGGCTATCACGCACTGCTCGGGCGAACCGCATTCGCCAAGTTCAATGCGGTACCGCACTACGCATACCTTAAGCTCAAGATGCCAGGCCCTCGAGGAGTAATTACGGTCAATGGAAACACCGAACGCTCCCTCCGAACGATGGAGGAGCACACATGGCGGCCCTTGCAGCGGAAGTACAAAGCAGCCTCTCCAGGCAGTTCTCCAGTCCGGCCATTAAACGTCCGGACACCGTCAAGCGCGCCCGGAGTAACCTACAACAAGACCGCCTGGCATTCCGAGCAGGCGTAGCAATGCGGCCCCAACCCCAGCCCTCGCAAAAATGCGACACAAGTGCTTCGCGTACATAACTACGCTCTAGAAATACCATGGGTACAGGGGGAGGGGCACCATCACGGCACGCCCGAAACACGGCTTAAACCGCACCAAGGGCTGCCGATTTTTTAATTTTCTCTTACTTTCAGGACTCCATCTTCGGAAGGCCTGTTCGGCAGTTCAATTGCCGCACAAACGATGCAAGAACCAGGGAAGCAGACAAGCCATGCCGCATTACGGAACTCCCAGGTGGTCTCTATCACGAGCAGTATACCTGTTTCGCATACCATTCCGCAGCCTGCCCCTGGAACGGACATGTTAAATAGTCCAACCTTTTGCTTATCGCATTATTTGTATCGTTCTGCTTTGATCGCAGCCCTTTTTAATAAACAATGCATAGCTTTTGTCTATTTTTGCATTACCTTTTTTTTACAAATATATGTTCCTTAACGACATGTTGCACCCGTACACTTTGGTACGGCCAAAATACGCCAGGGGCTTTAGTACCCCTCAATATGGTGTGAGAAGTCCGAACACTTTAACAAGTGCGGCACCCCGAACTTATAGCATTATATGCATCGGCTCCGAATCATGTCTTGGGTCAATAGTTGGGTTTGCCCGGCTCCTATGTTTTGGTGCCTTACGTTCCGCTATATCGGCTAAGGTAGCACTAGGAGAACTACTGCGATTGTGCCCCAGTTGAGCTGGGTCGAGCACCTCAGTGGAGAAAGCTAAAACTGACTGTCATGATGAAGCGAGAGCTGGTCGCTGTTCGAGAGGTTTTTCGAGTCCCTAAAGACTTATGCCGCTTAGAGCGAGGAGTCCTCTGTCCGGCCAAGGCGTGGATAGCGCCCCGAACTCGGTCTTCCGAATACCAGGGGCTTCGCCGAAATTTAAAATTATAGAATTCTATGGCTAAGTGAGAGTGTTCACGCATTATAGTCCGATTGCCTTGTTCGTTGGCTGAGCGCCTCCCTCGAAGGACCCAAACATGGGAAAAAGAGCGCTCAGGTTTATCCCCGAACACCCCAGCACTAGCGGCACGGGGGCAGAAGCCGACGACTCGCCATCTCTCAGAATTGATAAACAGCCGCACAGAAGGTAATATTTTAAATTCCAACAGCATTGCTTAGCGCATATGACGAGTTTTCAGCGCACAGGACAAAACGAGCTAGTTTACTCAAAAATTACATCCCTGGAACATTCATCCGCCACAAGGCGGGCTCCCTTCAGAACATCTGTATAATAATTCTCGGGCTTGTGATGCTCTTTCCCCGGCGGTGGCCCGTCCTTCACAAGCTTCTCAGCATCCAGCTTGCCCCAGTGCACCTTAGCACGGGCAAGGGCCCTACGGGCACCTTCAATGCAGACAGAGCGCTTGATGACTTCGAGCCTTGGACAGGCCCCCACCAGCCGCCGCACCAGCCTGAAATAGCTCCCAGGAAGAGCCTCTCCAGGCCACAGCCGAACTATGAGGCCCTTCATGGCCTGTTTCGGCCGCCTTGTGGAGCTCGACCAGTTGCTTCAGCTGGTCGCTCAGGGGCACGGGGTGTCCGGCCTCAGCATACTGAGACCAGAACACCTTCTCTGTCGAGCTGCCCTCCTCGGCTTGATAGAATGCGGCGGCATCGGACACGCTACGGGAAGATCTGCGAACGCTCCTGGAGAGCTCCGGATTCGGGTAAGTAACAAGTAACTCACGTTTATGTGTTTGCTTTGCATAAAGAATGCCTTACCCGCCACTATCTTTTTCACCGCATCCAACTCCTGGAGGGTCTTCTGGGATTCGGCCTTGGTAGACTTGGCATTTTCAATAGCCATCGCGAGCTCGGACGCTCGCGTCTTTGAGTCAAGCTCCAAACTCTCATGTTTTTTCATGAGAGCCTGGAGCTCTTGCCGCACCTTGCCAACCTGGGCCTCATACTTCTCCCACTCGGTGCGCTCCGTGGCCACCCTCTTCTCAGCCTCGACCAGCGCTTGCTTAAGGGTCGCCACCTCCGACGTGGCCCCTACAATAGCCACGATAATCCTGACATTTTTTGCAATTGCACTTTTTATATATATATGTATATATTTAAACAAGGTATTTCTTACCTTCCTTGTCCTCAAGCTGCTTCTTGGCACGCCCGAGCTCTTGCTCGGACTGCTCGAGGTTCTGCTTTAGCGTGTCCACTTCCGCAGTCAGTGCGGCGGACGCCAGCAGAGAAGCCTGCATACGCATATTGACTCCTTTTTGTTAGACTCCTGCGAATTTTATTTGATCCTCTATTCGGCTTTTCTTCCCGAACGCCAAACAGAGCATCAGGGGCTACTGTCTATGCGGTAATATTATTTACACATTCTTTACTTACCTCAAAGCCTGTTAAAAGGCTAGTACAACTTCAGTCAGTCCGCTCTTGGCGGACTGAACCTTCTGGACCACCGCACTCATAATGGTGCGGTGCTCCTCGTCGATGGAGGCGCCTTGAGCGCCTCCAACAGATTGTCCGGCGCCTCCGGTTGGACGGGGGTCACCGGCACGGTGGGCTTGCTCCTCTTGGAAGGAGGTCCCCCGCCGGACTCTGGAACCTTTGAAGGTTCCGGAGCGGTGTCCGGCCTAGAGCCGGACTTGGAGCCCTGGGGGGTTTATCCCCTTTACTCCTGGAGTCCGGGAGGTCGCCTTGCGGCGCCTCCAGGACCACCTCCTCCTGGCTTGGAACCTGTTGGGACAACACTTCGGCATCGTCCGTAGGGCGGGGGGAGGTAGCCGTCGGAAGCGAATTCACATCCGACGAGTCCAGTGAACCGCTCGACGACGCGTCGAGCCGGTCTTTGGGTGGGCTGCATAATCATATTCGACATAAGGGAAAGCTGTGCAATAAAGGAATACTATGAATTACTCTGGTATCCGGATACTTACGATTTCGCCAGGGGCTTGGCCCTGAGCGGCCACTCCTCTCCGCCGTCGTCGGCGTTGGTGGAGTAGTCCGGAGGAAGGGTTTTCCCCTTCTTGGACCCTTCGGCCTCCCCAGTGAGGCGGCCTTCCTTTTCTTCTCTCCCCCCTGGAGGGGGAGAGGTCTCTTCTTTCCTCCTCGTCTTCACGGGAGGAATGCGCCTTGGAGCCGTCGGATGATGAACCCGACACCTCCTGGCGCCGGGCACTTTTCGAGTCCCCGTGGCCTTCTTCTCCGGCACCACATAGGGTGCCGGAAACCAGCAGCTTCGCCAAGCGGGCATCGGCTGGGTCTTCGGGCAAAGGAGCCGGACAGTCGATCTGTCCGGACTTCGCCTGCCAATCCTGTCAAAGGTAAGGGAGCTTAGATCCCGCATAGAGTTAAACTATGAAAAACTAATACCCTGTAAAAGGTACAAACAACTTACCGCGCTAGCGTGACGCTGCGCTGAATCCGCGATCCTCGGTAGCGGATGCGGGAGCCTCGGCGCCCTTGAAAAGCACCTTCCAGGCATCTTCGTACGTCGTGTCGAAAGAGCCTGCTCAGAGTTCGGTGCTGCGCCGGGTTGAACTCCCACAGATTGAAGGCCCGTTGTTGACATGGGAGGATCCGGCGGATGAGCATAACCTGGACTACGTTGACAAGCTTGAGCTGCTTGTCCACCAGGGTTTGGATGCATGTTTGCAGTCCAGTCACCTCTCTTTGCTGCCCCACGACAGGCCCGTCTCTTTCCAGGACGTGAGCCGCGTTGGGGGTCCGGACCGGAACTCGGGGGCTGCGACCCACTCAGGGTCGCGCGGCTCGGTGATGTAAAACCACCCCGATTGCCACCCCTTCAGGGTCTCCACAAAGGAGCCCTCGAGCCATAAGACGTTGGGCATCTTGCCCACCATGGCGCCTCCGCACTCCGCCTGGTGCCGCGCACCACCTTCGGCTTGACATTGAAAGTCTTGAGCCATAGGCCGAAATGGGGGCGGATGCGGAGGAAGGCCTCGCACACGACGATAAACGCCGAGATGTTGAGGACAGAAGTTCGGGGCCAGATCATGGAAATCCAGGCCGTAGTAGAACATGAGTCCCTGCCAATGGGTGGATAGGAAAGCCCAGTCCGCGGAGGAAGTGGGGAAGGAACACTACCCTCTCATGGGGCCTTGGGGTGGGGAGGAGCTGCCCCTCTTCGGGAAGCCGGTACGCGATGTCGTTAGACAAGTATCCGGCCTTCCTCAGTTTTTTGATGTGTCCCTCCGTGACGGAGGAGACCATCCACTTGCCTCCCGCTCCGGACATGGCTGGAGAAGGTTGAGGTGGGGAGTGCGGACTTGGGCGCTGGAGCTCGAGTGCGCGAAAATGGATAGGCAAAGGAGGAAGAAGGCGTAGGTGAAAAGGTGGATCCTTATCCCCTTATATGGGTGGACGCAACTACGTGTCCCCACCAGCCTGGTAAAACTCGCTTATCTCAAGCGCCGTAATCAATGGCGCGGTTGGGTTACCCACGCCCGTATTGATGAGAATCCCGGAATAAGGGGACACGATCTCTGCTTTAACAAGACGTGCCAAGGAAACCGCCTCGCATGACACGCTGAGGTGGGACAATAAAACGATTCGAATAAAGGCTTGGCCGTGGTGCGTCACACTACGGAATACGTCAGCAGATTAGATTTGTGTAAATATTATTCTCTCTATGGAAATATGTGGAAACTTATTTTGCAGAGCCGGACACTATCTTTGTGTTCAAAATCTTCTATGAAGTACTTGGAGGAGGAACCCGCCTTGCAATGCCGAAGACAATCTGCGCGCCGGACTCGTCGTCATTGAAGCCTGGTTCAGGGGCTACTGAGGGAGTCCTGGATTAGGGGGTGTCCGGATGGCCGGACTATACCTTCAGCCGGACTCCTGGACTATGAAGATACAAGATTGAAGACTTCGTCCCGTGTCCGGAAGGGACTTTCCTTGGCGTGGAAGGCAAGCTTGGCGATACGGATATGTAGATCTCCTACCATTGTAACCGACTTTGTGTAACCCTAACCCTCTCCGATGTCTATATAAACCGGAGGGTTTTAGTCTGTAGGACAACATACAGAACAACAATCATACCATAGGCTAGCTTCTAGGGTTTAGCCTCTCCGATCTCGTGGTAGATCTACTCTTGTACTACCCATATCATCAATATTAATCAAGCAGGACGTAGGGTTTTACCTCCATCAAGAGGGCCCGAACCTGGGTAAAACTTCGTGTCCCTTGCCTCCTGTTACCAACCGGCCTAGACGCACAGTTCGGGACCCCCTACCCGAGATCCGCCGGTTTTGACACCGACAGTGTTATTAGACGTTGTGTACCTGAGCATGAACAGGAACAGATCCTACGCAAGTGTCACTCTGAAGCTTATGGAGGACACCATGCTGGAGATAGAACTGCACATAAGGTATTGCAATCCTTTTATTGGCCTACTCTCTTCAAGGATGCCCATAAGTTTGTCTTGTCTTGTGATGAATGTCAAAGAATTGGTAATATTAGTAGACGTCAAGAAATGCCTATGAATTATTCACTTGTTATTGAACCATTTGATGTTTGGGGCTTTGATTATATGGGACTTTTCCTTCCTCTAATGGGTATACACATATTTTAGTTGCTGTTGATTACGTTACTAAGTGGGTAGAGCTATTCCAACTAGTAGTGCTGATCATAACACCTCTATTAAGATGCTTAAAGAAGTTATTTTTCCGAGGTTTGGAGTCCCTAGATATTTAATGACTGATGGTGGTTCACATTTTATTCATGATGCTTTCCGTAAAATGCTTGCTAAGTATGATGTTAATCATAGAATTGCATCTCCATATCATCCACAGTCTAGTGGTCAAGTAGAACTTGCAATAGAGAGCTTAAATTAATTTTGCAAAAGACTGTTAATAGATCTAGAAAGAATTGGTCCAAGAAACTTGATGATGCATTATGGGCCTATAGAACTGCATATAAAAATCCTATGGGTATGTCTCCGTATAAAATGGTTTATGGTAAAGCATGTCACTTACCTCTTGAATTAGAACATAAGGCATATTGGGCTATTAAAGAGCTCAACTATGACTTCAAACTTGCCGGTGAGAAGAGGCTTTTTGACATTAGCTCACTTGATGAATGGAGAACCCAGCTATGAAAATGCCAAGCTGTTTAAAGAAAAAGTTAAAATGCAATCTCTCTCGTT
>NC_053025.1:124818111-124935141 GCF_003073215.2 Triticum urartu | reverse complement strand
CCACCGGGTGGGGCCACCTGCCCCGGGGGGGCACATGGGCTGTAGGGGTGTGCGCCTTGGCCTATATGGGCCAAGGGCACCAGCCCCAAGAGGCCCATGCGCCAAGAGATAAGGAAAGGAAGAGTCCTAAAGGGGGAAGGCACCTCCTAGGTGCCTTGGGGAGGAGGGACTCCTCCCTAGCCGCACCCTTCCTTGGAGGAAGGGCCAAGGCTGCGCCCCCCTTCTCCCTTGGCCCTATATATAGTGGGGGGAAGGGAGGGCAGCCGCATCTAAGCCCTGGCGCCTCCCTCTCCCTCCCGTGACACATCTCCCTCCTCCCGCAGCGCTTGGCGAAGCCCTGTTGGAATCCCGCTACTTCCACCACCACGCCGCCGTGCTGCTGGATCTCCATTAACCTCTCCTCCCCCCTTGCTAGATCAAGAAGGAGGAGACGTCGCTGCTCCGTACGTGTCTTGAACGCGGAGGTGCCGTCCGTTCGGCGCTAGGATCATCGGTGATTTGAATCACGACGAGTACGACTCCATCAACCCCGTTCTCTTGAACGCTTCCGCGCGCGATCTACAAGGGTATGTAGATCCACTCCTCCCTCGTTGCTAGATGACTCCATAGATTGATCTTGGTGACCCGTAGGAAAATTTTGAATTATTGCTACGTTTCCCTACATCTCCAACCAGGACTATAGGTCAGACCCCTTTAGTCCCGGTTCATGGCACGAACCGGTACTAAAGGTTAGCCCTTTAATACCGGTTTGTGCCACGAACTGGTACTAAAGGTGATCGTGGGGCCCCAGCCTGACGCCAGCCTGCCACCACCCCTTTAGTACCGGTTCGTGGCACGGACCGGTACTAAAGGTTCAACACGAACCGACATTAATGCATAGCCGTTCGAACCGGCATTAATGGTACCATTAGTACCGGATCAAAATCAAACCGGGACTAATGTGTCTCACATTAGGTCCTTTTTCTACTAGTGTAACTGGGTGATTATAAAGGTGCTCTACAGGTGTCTCCGATGGTACTTGTTGAGTTGGCATAGATCGAGATTATGATTTGTCACTCCGATTTTCGGAGAGGTATCTCTGGGCCCTCTTGGTAATGCACATCACTATAAGCCTTGCAAGCAATGCAACTAATGAGTTAGTTGCGGGATGATGCATTACGGAAACGAGTAAAGAGACTTGCCGGTAACGAGATTGAACTAGGTATTGAGATATCGATGATCGAATCTCGGGCAAGTAACATACCGATGACAAAGGGAACAACGTATGCTGTTATGCGGTTTGACCGATAAAGATCTTCATGGAATATGTAGGAGCCAATATGAACATCCAGGTTCCGCTATTGGTTATTGACCGGAGACGTGTCTTGGTCATGTCTACATAGTCCTCAAACCGTAGGATCCGCACGCTTAACGTTCAGTGACGATCTGTATTATGAGTTTATGTGATTTGATGTACCGAAGGTAGTTCGGAGTCTCGGATGAGGTCGGGGACATGACGTGGAGTATCAAAATGGTCGAGACATAAAGATCGATATATTGGATGACTATATTTGGACATCGGAAAGGTTCCGAGTGATTCAGGTATTTTTGGAGTACCGGGGATTTAAGGGAATACGGGGAAGAAGTATTGGGCCTCATGGGCCAAGTGGTGGAAGAGCGGAGGCAGGGCGCGCGGCCCCCTAGCCCAAACCGAATTGGACTAGGGGACCGGCCCCCCTTTCCTCCTTTCCTCCCTCTCCTTCATTCTTCCCTTCCCCCTTCCTTTCCTCCTCCTAGTAGGAGTAGGAAAGGGGAGTCCTACTCCTACTAGGAGGAGGACTCCTCCTCCTGGCGCGCCCTAGGAGGGACGGCCGGCCTCCCCCTTGCTCCTTTATATACGGGGGCAGGGGGTACCCTAGAACACACAAGTTGATCTTTGATCCCTTAGCCGTGTGCGGTGCCCCCTCCACCATAATCCACCTCGATCATATCGTAGCGGTGCTTAGGCGAAGCCCTACGTCGGTAGCAACATCATCATCGTCATCACGCCGTCGTGCTGATGGAACTGTCCCGTGAAGCTGTGCTGGATCGAAGTTCGTGGGACGTCATCGAGATGAACGTGTGCTGAACTCGGAGGTGTCGTGCGTTCGGTACTTGGATGGTCGGATCTTGAAGACGTTCGACTACATCGACCGCGTTCTCATAACGCTTCTGCTTACGGTCTACGAGGGTACGTGGATGACACTCTCCCCTCTTGTTGCTATGCATCACCATGATCTTGCGTGTGCGTAGGATTTTTTGAAATTACTACGTTCCCCAACAGTGGCATCCGAGCCAGGTTTATGCGTAGATGTTATATGCACGAGTAGAACACAAGTGAGTTGTGGGCGATACAAGTCATACTGCTTACCAGCATGTCATACTTTGGTTCGGCGGTATTGTTGGATGAAGCGGCCCGGACCGACATTACGCGTATATGATGACCCACAAGTATAGGGGATCGCAACAGCTTTCGAGGGTAGTATTCAACCCAAATTTATTGATTCAACACAAGGGGAGCCAAAGAATATTCTCAAGTATTAGCAGCTGAGTTGTCAATTCAACCACACCTGGAAACATAATATCTGCAGCAAAGTGTTTAGTAGCAAAGTAATATGATAGTGGCGGTAGCGGCAACAAAAGTAAAGACAACAAAAGTAATGTTTTTGGTATTTTGTAGTGATTGTAACAGTAGCAGCGGAAAAGTAAATAAGCAAGAACTAGTATATGGAAAACTCGCAGGCACTGGATCAGTGATGGATAATTATGCCGGATGCGGTTCATCATGTAACAGTCATAACATAGGGTGACACAGAACTATCTCCAATTCATCAATGTAATGTAGGCATGTATTCCGTATATAGTCATACGTGCTTATGGAAAAGAACTTGCATGACATCTTTTGTCCTACCCTCCCGTGGCAGCAGGGTCCTATTGGAAACTTAGGGATATTAAGGCCTCCTTTTAATAGAGAACCGGAACAAAGCATTAGCACATAGTGAATACATGAACTCCTCAAACTATGGTCATCACCGGGAGTGGTCCCGATTATTGTCACTTCGGGGTTGCCGGATCATAACACATAGTAGGTGACTATAGACTTGCAAGATAGGATCTAGAACTCTCATATATTGATGAAAACATAATAGGTTAGATCTGAAATCATGGCACTCGGGCCCTAGTGACAAGCATTAAGCATAGCAAAGTCATAGCAACATCAATCTCAGAACATAATGGATACTAGGGATCAAACCCTAACAAAACTAACTCGATTACATGATAAATCTCATCCAACCCATCACCGTCCAGCAAGCCTACGATGGAATTACTCACGCATGGCGGTGATCATCATGAAATTGGTGATGGAGGATGGTTGATGATGGCGCGGCGATGAATCCCCCTCTCCGGAGCCCCGAACGGACTCCAGATCAGCCCTCCCGAGAGGTTTTAGGGCTTGGCGGCGGCTCCGTATCGTAAAACGCGATGATTTCTTCTCTCCTATTTTTTTTCTCTCCGAAAGCGAATATATAGAGTTGGAGTTGGCGTCAGAGGGTTTCCAGGGGCCCACGTGGTAGGGGGCGCGCCCTAGGGGGGGCCCACCCTCGTGGAAAGGGTGTGGGCCCCCTGGTCTTCATCTTTGGCGAGGATTTTTTATTGTTTTTTCTAAGATGTTCCGTGGAGTTTCAGGTCATTCCGAGAATATTTGTTTTCTGCACATAAAACAACATCATGGCAATTCTGTTGAAAACAACGTCAGTCCGGGTTAGTTCCATTCAAATCATACAAGTTAGAGTCCAAAACAAGGGCAAAAGTGTTTGGAAAAGTAGATACGATGGAGACGTATCAAGTCCCCCAAGCTTAAACCCTTGCTTGTCCTCAAGCAATTCAGTTGACAAACTGAAAGAAAGAAAGAAAAACTTTTACAAACTCTGTTTGCTCTTGTTGTTGTAACTATGTGAAGCCAGCATTCAAGTTTTCAGCATAGATCATAACTAACCACATTTGCAATAATTCTCAGGTCTCATAATTATTCATATCAATAGCATAATCAACTAGCAAGTCATAATAATAAATCTCGGATGACAACACTTTGTCAAAAAAATCATAATATGATATAACAAGATGGTATCTCGCTAGCCCTTTCTGAGACCGCAAAACATAAATGCAGAGCACCTTTAAAGATCAAGGACTGGCTAGACATTGTAATTCATGGTAAAAGAGATCCAATCATAGTCATACCCAATATAAATTAACAGTGATGAATGCAAATGACAGTTGTGCTCTCCAGCTAGTGCTTTTTTATAAGAGGGTGATGACTCAACATAAAAGTAAATGGATAGGCCCTTCACAGAGGGAAGCAGGGATTTGTAGAGGTGCCAGAGCTCGGTTTTGCAATAGAGATAAATTGTATTTTGAGTGGTATACTTTCATTGTCAACGTAACGACTAAGAGATGGCGATATCTTCCATGCTAAACACATTATAGGCGGTTCCCAAACAGAATGGTAAAGTTTATACCCCCCTCCACCAACAAACATCAATCCATGGCTTGCTCGAAACAACGAGTGCCTCCAACATACATTAGGTCCCAGGGGGAGTTTTGTTTGCAGTTAATTTTGATTTAGTTTGCATAAAGCATGGGACCGGGCATCCCGGTGACCAGCCATTTTCTCGTGAGTGAGGAGCGGAGTCCACTCCTCTTGAGAATAACCCGCCTAACACGGAAGATAAGGACCGCCTTGGTTGATACATGAGCTATCCGAGCATACAAAACATAATGTTTATTTGAAGGTTTAGAGTTTGGCACATACAAATTTACTTGGAACGGCAGTTAGATACTGCATATAGGAAGGTATAATGGACTCATCTGGAATACCTTTGGGGTTTAAGGGATTGGATGCACAAGTAGTATTCCCGCTTAGTACAAGTGAAGGCTAGCAAAAGACTGGGAAGCGACCAACTAGAGAGCGACAATAGCCATGTACATGCATTAAAATTAATAAACATTGGATGCAAGTATGAGTAGGATATAATCCACCATGAACATAAATATCGTGAAGGCTATGTTGATTTGTTTCAACTACATGCGTGAACATGTGCCAAGTCAAGTCACTTAAATCATTCAAAGGAGGATACCACCCCATCATACCACATCATAACCATCTTAATAGCATGTTGGCACACAAGGTAAATCATTATAACTCATAGCTAATCAAGCATGGCACAAGCAACTACAATCTCTAATTGTCATTGCAAACATGTTTATTCATAATAAGCTGAATCAAGAACACGGGACTCATCATATTTACAAAAACAAAAGAGGTCGAGTTCATACCAGCTTTTCTCATCTCAGTCAGTCCATCATATATCATCATAATTGCCTTTCACTTGCACGACCGAACGGTGTGAATAATAATAAGAGTGTACGTGCATTGAACTAAGGTGGAATCTACAAGCATTAAATAAACAGGAGAAGACAAGGCAATATGGGCTCTTGGGTTAATTCAACAATAATGCATATAAGAGCCACTTCAACAATTTAATTATGGTCTTCTCCTACTGACCCCCAAAGAAAAGAGAGGAAATAAAAACTATTTACATGGGAAAGCTCCCAACAAGCAAAAGAAGAACGGGAAATATTTTTGGGTTTTCTTTTTAATTATTACTACATGCATGGGAAGTAAATTAATTAAAAGCTACAACTAATTTTTTTGTTTTTTCTTAAGGTTTATTAAACACACAAGAGGAAAGCATAAAAAGGAAAATAAACTAGCATGGATAATAAAATGAAAAAGTATGAGCACCGACATCTGGCAATGAGTGTTTGTGAACATAAATGTAATGTCGGTGAGAAATACGTACTCCCCCAAGCTTAGGCTTTTGGCCTAAGTTGGTCTATGGCCACGGCTGGCCTGGAGGATATCCATAATAATAGCTGTTGGGGTCGTACTGTGATGAGGAAGAAGAAGGCTCATATTGTTGTGCAGAAGTTATCGCCTGCTGAGCTGCAGCGTGGAGTCGAGCTGCCTCCGCTCTCCTCTCGTACTCTTCTGCCTCCTCTCTGGTAATAACATATCTTGTTTTTGCCTGTGAATCAAAGAAGGCAGGAGCAGGGAGAGTAATACGGAAAACACGTCGTTTATCAAAAATTAAACGATATAAGAGAGGTGATTCAGACCTCTCGACCAACTAGTGCGAAGCCATAGAGTTATAATCTAAATATGCAGGAGGCAACTCCGTATCACCCTCACAAATGTCTATTTCAAGAAAATGAGCTAAGCAGGTTGCATAAATTCCTCCAAAGAAATCTCCATTATGTCTATTATGATGCAACCTACGAGCTACAATAGCTCCCATGTGATAAGATTGGTCTCCTAACACAACACTCCTAAGAATGCTAAGATCAGGGACACACATGTGACATGCTTCATCCTTAGCATTTATGCATCTACCGATGAAGAGAGCAAAATAATGTATAGCAGGAAAGTGAATGCTCCCTATGGTAGCCTGCGTTATATCTCTAGATTCCCCCACAGTTATACTAGCAAGAAAGTTTCTAAATTCAGATTTAGGGGGATCCCTAACACTACCCCATGATGGAAGTTTGCAAGCAGAAGTGAAATCCTC
Source organism: Triticum urartu (assembly GCF_003073215.2). Classification (NCBI taxonomy): domain Eukaryota; kingdom Viridiplantae; phylum Streptophyta; class Magnoliopsida; order Poales; family Poaceae; genus Triticum; species Triticum urartu. The sequence goes on along the minus strand of NC_053025.1, from coordinate 124,928,497 downwards.
TAAGTCCATGGTATAAGATTTGTCGTAACTGTCAAACATGACTGAAGGAGAATTACGCAAAGATGAATACTCAAACCTCCTCACAAATGAACTTGTGAGATCATGATACTGGGGGCATTTGTTAGCCTCAAAATCCTCAAGACCGGCATTGCAAAATATACTTTGAATTCTTCTTTAATTCCCGCACGGTCCATAAAATTTTCCGACGGCCATTCGCTAGGCCGTACTGGAGCGTCTCTTGGTGGATCCTCGTCAGCATCGCGCATAGCAATCCTGGGTCCTTGCTTCTTAGAGGAACCACCTTGGAACATCTTCCTAAACATATTGTTTTTCTCTGAAAAATTCTGAATTTTTTAGTAACTTAAAAAAAGTGAATCAAACTCAATAATATTGATAGCAACTACTCCTACAAGTGCCTAAGTCCTATATCATGCATCAAAACGACTCTTGACCATATAAATTTGACATGCAAGCTTAAGAACATGGTCACCTAAGCAGCAAAAATTTGCAATGAATAAAGCACTAGAACAAAAACTAATTGGACCAATGGAGGAGTCACATACCAAGGAACAATCTCCCCAAGCAGTTTTGCGAGAGGTGCTTTGAGCAAGGAGATCGAAAATCACAGCAAAAGTGGCTGGAACTCGTGCTTGAGTTGGTTTTTCGGGTTTGTGTGAGGCAGAGGAAGAAGATGGGTGCTGGGATTAAGTAGAGGAGGGCCACCGTGGGCCCACGAGGCAGGGGGCGCGCCCTATGGGGGGGCGCCCACCACCCTCGTGGCCAGGTGGCAGCTCCTCCCGCGGTAATTTTTGCACAACAAATCCTCAAATATTCTCGAAAAAATCATATTAAATTGGCATGGCATTCCGAGGACTTTTATTTTCGGGATATTTTTATATTGCACGGATAAGTCAGGAAACAGACAGAAAATACTGTTTTTACTTTATTTCTACTAAATAACAGAAAATATAGAGAGGGTACAGAAGTTGGTGCTTCTAGTTTCATCCATCTCATGCTCATCAAAAAGAATCCACTAACAAGGTTGATCAAGTCTTGTTAACAAACTCCTTCCGATAATCATGGAACCGGAGAAATTTCGAATAACACTAAGTTACCTCAACGGGGATATGCACATCCCCTATAATAAGTATATCATATTTCTTCTTGACAGTAGGAAGAGGAAATTCAAAACCTCCAATTATAATCAATGGAATTTTTCCAATGGAGTTGATACTATGAACTTGAGGTTGTTTCCTCGGAAAGTGTACCATATGCTCATTACCATTAACATGAAAAGTGACATTGCCTTTGTTGCAATCAATAACAGCCCCTGCAGTATTAAGAAAAGGTCTTCCAAGAATAATAGACATACTATCATCCTCGGGAATATCAAGAATAACAAAGTCTGTTAAAAATAGTAACATTTGCAACCACAACAGGCACATCCTCACAAATACCGATAGGTATAGCAGTTGATTTATCAACCATTTGCAAAGATATTTTGGTAGGTGTCAGCTTATTCAAGTCAAGTCTACGATATAAAGAGAGAGGCATAACACTAACACCGGCTCCAAGATCACATAAAGCAGTCTTAATATAATTTCTTTTAATGGAGCAAGGTATAGTAGGTACTCCGGGATCTCCAAGTTTCTTTGGTATTCCACCCTTAAAAGTATAATTAGCAAGCATGGTGGAAATCTCAGCTTCCGGTATCTTTCTTTTATTAGTAATGATATCCTTCATATATTTAGCATAAGGATTTGTTTTGAGCACATCAGTTAATCTCATACGCAAAAAGATAGGCCTAATCATTTCAGCAAAGCGCTCAAAATCCTCATCATCCTTTTTCTTGGATGGTTTTGGAGGAAAAGGCATGGGTTTCTGAACCCAAGGTTCCCTTTCTTTACCATGTTTCCTAGCAACAAAATCTTTCTTATCATAACGTTGATTCTTTGATTGTGGGTTATCAAAATCAACAACAGGTTCAATTTCTACATCATTGTCATTACTAGGTTGAGCATCATCATGAACATCAGCATTAATATTTTCATTAGGTTCATGTTCATTACCAGATTGTGTTTCAGCATCAGACATAGATATATCATTTGGATTATCAGGTGGTTCAACAATAGGTTCACTAGAAGTTTGCACAGTTCTATCATTTTTATTTTTTTTATTTTTAGAAGAACTAGGAACATCAATATTATTTCTTTGAGAATCTTGCTCGATTCTCTTAAGGTGGCCTTCAGGATACAAAGGTTCCTGAGTCATTCTACCAGTTCTAGTAGCCACTCTAACAGCATAATCATTTTTCTTACTATTCATTTCATCAAGCACTTCTTTTTGAGCTTTAAGCACTTGTTCTACTTGAGTGGTAACCATAGAAGCATGTTTGCTAACAAGTTTAAGTTCACCTTTAATATCAGCCATGTAATCACCCAAGCATCTAATCATATAAGCATTTTCTTTTAATTGTCTACCAAAATAAGCATTGAAGTCGTCTTTCTTATACATAAAGTTATCAAACTCATCCAAGCACTGACTAGCAATTTTAGTAGGAGGAACTTCAGCTTTATCATATCTATAGAGAGAATTTACCTTTACTACCTGTGTCGGGATATCGGGGTCAGGAGGTTCTTCAATAAATAAAGAATTGAGATCATATGTTTCTTCAATAGGCGGTATATTAAAACCATGTATTTCTTCAATAGGAGGTAAATTCTTAACGTCTTCAGCTTTAATACCTTTCTCTTTCATAGATTTCTTTGCCTCTTGCATATCTTCGGGACTGAGAAATAGAACACCTCTCTTCTTCGGAGTTGGTTTAGGAATAGACTCAGTAATTGGAGCAGGAGCTGGCTCTGGAGGTGCCCAATTATTTTCATTTGTCAACATATTATTCAATAGAATTTCAGCTTCATCCGGTGTTCTTTCCCTGAAAAGAGAACCAGCACAACTATCCAGGTAATCTCTGGAAGCATCGGTTAGTCCATTATAAAAGATATCAAGTATTTCGGGTTTCTTAACAGGATGATCAGGCAAGGCATTAAGTAACTTGAGAAGCCTCCCCCAAGCTTGTGGGAGACTCTCTTCTTTAATTTGCACAAAGTTGTATATTTCCCTCAAAGCAGCTTGTTTCTTATGAGCAGGGAAATATTTAGCAGAGAAGTAATAAATCATATCCTGGGGACTACTCACACAACCAGGATCAAGAGAATTAAACCATGTCTTAGCATCACCCTTTAATGAGAACGGAAATATTTTGAGTATATAAAAGTAACGTGATCTCTCATCATTAGTAAACAGGGCAGCTATATCATTTAACTTACTAAGATGTGCCACAACAGTTTCAGATTCATAGCCATAAAACGGATTAGATTCAACCAAAGTAATTATATCAGGATCAACAGAGAATTCATAATCCTTATCAGGAACACATATAGGTGAAGTAGCAAAAGCAGGGTCGGGTCTCATTTTATCTCTAAGTGATTCTTTGTTCCATTTAATTAATAACCTCTTAAGCTCATCTCTATCTTTGCAATCAAAAATAGCGGCAGAAGATTCCTTATCAAAAAGATAGCCCTCAAGAATAACAGGCATATTTTCATCATCACTATCATCATCGTATTCAGATTCAATAATTTCTTTTTCTCTAGCCCTAGCAATTTGTTCATCAAGAAATTCACCAAGGGGCACAGTAGTATCAGGCATAAAAGCAGTTTCATCATAAGTATCATGCATAGCAGAAGTGGCGTCATCAATAACATGCGACATATCAGAACGAATAGCAGAAGCAAGTGTAGGTGTCGCTAGCTTACTCATAACAGAAGGTGAATCGAGTGCAGAGCTAGATGGCAGTTCCTTACCTCCCCTCGTAGTTGAGGGATAGATCTTGGTTTTTGGATCTCTCAAGTTCTTCATAATGATAAGCAGATATAAATCCCAAGTGACTCAAAGAATAGAGCTATGCTCCCCGGCAATGGCGCCAGAAATTAGTCTTGATGACCCACAAGTATAGGGGATCGCAACAACTTTCGAGGGTAGAGTATTCAACCCAAATTTATTGATTCGACACAAGGGGAGCCAAAGAATATTCTCAAGTATTAGCAGCCGAGTTGTCAATTCAACCACACCTGGAAACTTAATATCTCCAACAAAGTGTTTAGTAGAAAAGTAATATGATAGTGGCGGTAGCGGCAACAAAAGTAAAGACAGCAAAAGTAATGTTTTTGGTATTTTGTAGTGATTGTAACAGTAGCAACGAAAAAGTAAATAAGCAAGAACCAGTATATGGAAAACTCGTAGGCACCGGATCAGTGATGGATAATTATGCCGGATGCGGTTCATCATGTAACAGTCATAACATAGGGTGACACAGAACTAGCTCCAATTCATCAATGTAATGTAGGCATGTATTCCGTATATAGTCATACATGCTTATGGAAAAGAACTTGCATGACATCTTTTGTCCTACCCTCCCGTGGTAGCGGGGTCCTATTGGAAACTTAGGGATATTAAGGCCTCCTTTTAATAGAGAACCGGAACAAAGCATTAGCACATAGTGAATACATGAACTCCTCAAACTATGGTCATCACCGGGAGTGGTCCCAATTATTGTCACTTCGGGGTTGCCGGATCATAACACATAGTAGGTGACTATGGACTTGCAAGATAGGATCTAGAACTCTCATATATTGATGAAAACATAATAGGTTCAGATCTGAAATCATGGCACTTGAGCCCTAGTGACAAGCATTAAGCATAGCAAAGTCATAGCAACATCAATCTCAGAACATAATGGATACTAGGGATCAAACCCTAACAAAACTAACTCGATTACATGATAAATCTCATCCAACCCATCACCGTCTAGCAAGCCTACGATGGAATTACTCACGCACGGCGGTGAGCATCATGAAATTGGCGACGGAGGATGGTTGATGATGACGACGGCGACGAATCCCCCTCTCCGGAGCCCCGAACGGACTCCAGATCAGCCCTCCCAAGAGGTTTTAGGGCTGGCGGCGGCTACGTATCGTAAAACGCGATGATTTCTTCTCTCCTATTTTTTCTCTCTGAAAGCGAATATATAGAGTTGGAGTTGGCGTCGGAGGGTTTCCAGGGGGCGCACGAGGTAGGGGGGCGCGCCCTAGGGGGGGGCGCCCCCACCCTCATGGAAAGGGTGTGGGCCCCCTGGTCTTCATCTTTGGTGGGGATTTTTTATTGTTTTTTCTAAGATGTTCCGTGGAGTTTCAGGTCATTCCAAGAATATTTGTTTTCTGCACATAAAACAACATCATGGCAATTCTGCTGAAAATAGCGTTAGTCCGGGTTAGTTCCATTCAAATCATACAAGTTAGAGTCCAAAACAAGGGCAAAAGTGTTTGGAAAAGTAGATACGACGAAGACGTATCAGTATGCTTACGCGAGACTGGTTCTACCGGCGTGCTTTGTACACAGGTGGCTGGCGGGTGTCAGTTTCTCCAACTTTAGTTGAATCGAGTGTGGCTACGCCCGGTCCTTGTGAAGGTTAAAACATCACATACTTGACTAAATATCGTTGTGGTTTTGATGCGTAGGTAAGAACGGTTCTTGCTCAGCCCATAGCAGCCACGTAAAACTTGCAACAAAAAAGTAGAGGACGTCTAACTTATTTTGCAGGGCTTGTTGTGATGTGATATGGTCAAAACGTGATATAAGTTGTTGTATGAGATGATCATGTTTTTTTGAAGTTACCGACAACTGGCAGAAGCCTTATGGTTGTCTCTTTATTGCATAAGATGCAAGTGCCATGTAATTGCTTTACTTTATCGCTATGCAATAGCAATAGTTGCAAAAGCAATAGCTAGTGAGACAACCTTGTGACGACACGTTGATAAAAGATCAAGATGATGGAGACCATGGTGTCATGTCGGTAACAATAGAGATCACGACAGTACTTTGCAGATGGAGATCAAAAGCACAAGATGATGATGGCCATATCATGTCACATATTTGGATTGCATCTGATGTTTATCTTTTATACATCTTATTTTTTTCTTAGTTCGGCGGTAGCATTATAAGATGATCTCTCACTAAATTTCAAGGTACAAGTGTTCTCCCTGAGTATGCACTGTTGCCAAAGTTCATCGTGCCGAGACACCACATGATGATCGGGTGTGATAAGCTCAACGTTCATCTACAACGGGTGTAAGACAGTTTTGCACACGCAGAATACTCGGGTTAAACTTGACGATCCTAGCATATGCATATATGGCCTCAGAACACTGAGACCGAAAGGTCGAGCGTGAATCATATAGTATATATGATCAACATAGTGATGTTCACAATTGAAAACTACCCCATCTCACGTGATGATCGGACATGGTTTAATTGATTTGGATCACGTGATCATTTAGATGACTAGAGGGATGTCTATCTAAGTGGGAGTTCCTAAGTAATATGATTAATTGAACTTTAATTTATCATGGACTTAGTCCTGATATTATTTGCATATCTATGTTGTAGATCAATAGCTCGCGTTTAGCTCCCCTGTTTTATTTTTGATATGTTCCTAGAGAAAACTAAGTTGAAAGATGTTAGTAGCAATGATACAGATTGGATCCATGATCTGAGGATTATCCTCATTGCTGCATAGAAGTATTATGTCCTTGAAGCACCGCTAGGTGACGGACCTATTGCAGGAGCAGATTCAGACGTTATGAACGTTTGACAAAGCTCGGTATGATGACTACTTGATAGTTTAGTGCACCATGCTTTACGGCTTAAAACCGGGACGTCAAAAATGTTTTGAACGCCATAGAGCATATCAGATGTTCCAAGAGTTAAAATTAGTATTTCAGACTCATGCCCATATTGAAAGGTATGAGACCTTTGACAAGCACTTTGCCTACAAGATGGAGGAGAATAGCTCAGCTAGTGAGCATGTGCTCAAAATGTCTGAGTACTACAATCACTTGAATCAAGTGGGAGTTAATCTTCCAGATAAGATAGTGATTGACAGAATTCTCTAGTCACTATCACGAAGTTACTGGAACTTCGTGATGAACTATAATATGCAAGGGATAACAGAAACGATTCCCAAGCTCTTCGTGATGCTGAAATCGACGAAGGTAGAAATCAAGAAAAGCATCAAGTGTTGATGGTTGACAAGACCACTAGTTTCAAGAAAAGGGCAAAGGAAAGAAGGGGAACTTCAAGAAGAACGACAAGAAAGTTGCTGCTCAAGTGAAGAAGCCCAAGTCTAGACCTAAACCTGAGACTACATGCTTCTACTGCAAAGGGACTGGTCACTGGAAGCAGAACCACCCCAAGTATTTGGCGGATAAGAAGGATGGCAAAGTGAACAAAGGTATATTTGATATACATGTTATTGATGTGTACTTTACTAGTGTTTATAGCAACCCCTCAGTATTTGATACTAGTTCAGTTGCTGAGATTAGTAACTCGAAACGGGAGTTGCAGAATGAATAGAGAATAGTTAAGGGTGAAGTGACGATGTGTGTTGGAAGTGGTTCCAAGATTGATATGATCATCATCGCACACTCCCTATACTTTCGGGATTAGTGTTGAACCTAAATAAATGTTATTTGGTGTTTGCATTAAGCATGAATATGATTTGATCATGTTTATTGCAATACGGCTATTCATTTATAGTTAGAGAATAATTGTTGTTCTGTTTACATGAATAAAACCTTCAATGGTCATACACCCAAGGTGAATAGTTTATTGAATCTCGATTGTAGTGATACACATATTCATAATATTGAAGCCAAAAGATGCAAAGTTAATAATGATAGTGCAACTTATTTGTAGCACTGCCGTTTAGGTCATATTGGTGTAAAGCGCATGAAAAAAATCCATGCTGATGGGCTTTTGGAATCACTTGATGCTTGCGAACCATGCCTCATGGGCAAGATGACTAAGACTCTGTTCTCCGAAACAATGGAGTGAGCAACAAACTTGTTGGAAATAATACATACTGATGTATGCAGTCCGATGAGTGTTGAGGCTCGCGGCAGGTATCGTTATTTTCTGACCTTCACAGATGATTTGAGTAAGATATGGGTATATCTTCTTGATGAAACATAAATCTGAAACATTTGAAAAGTTCAAACAATTTCAGAGTGAAGTGGAAAATCATCGTAACAAGAAAATAAAGTTTCTACGATCTGATCATGGAGGAGAATATTTGAGTTATGAGTTTGGTCTTCATTTGAAACAATGCGGAATAGTTTCGCAACTCATGCCACCTAGAACACCACAGCGTAATGGTGTGTCCGAACATCGTAACCGTACTTTATTAGATATGGTGCAATCTATGATGTCTCTTATTGATTTACCACTATCATTTTGGGGTTATGCATTAGAGACAACTACATGCACGTTAAATAGGGAACCATCTAAATCCGTTGAGACGACGCCATATGAACTATGGTTTGGCAAGAAACCAAAGTTGTCGTTTCTTAAAGTTTGGGGTTGCGATGCTTATGTGAAAAAGTTTCATCCTAATAAGTTCAAACCCAAGTCGGAGAAATGTGTCTTCATAGGATACCCAAAGGAGACAGCTGGGTACACCTTCTATCACAGATTCGAAGGCAAGACATTCGTTGCTAAGAATGGATCCTTTCTAGAGAAGGAGTTTCTCTCGAAAGAAGTGAGTGGGAGGAAAGTGGAACTTGATGAGGTAACTGTACCTGCTCCCTTATTGGAAAGTAGTTCATCATATAAATCTGTTCATGTGACTCCTACACCAATTAGTGAGGAAGCTAATGATGATGATCATGTAACTTCAGATTAAGTTACTACTGAACCTCATAGGTCAACCAGAGTGAGATCCGCACCAGAGTGGTACAGTAATCCTGTTCTGGATGTCATGTTACTTGACCATGAGGAACCTACGAACTATGAGGAAGCGATGATGAGCCCAGATTCCGCGAAATGGCTTGAGGCCATGAAATCTATGATGGGATCCATGTATGAGAACAAAGTATGGAGTTTGATTGACTTGCCCGATGATCGGTGAGTCATTAAGAATACATGGATCTTTAAGAGGGAGACGGATGCTGATAGTAGTGCTACTATCTACAAAGCTCGAATTGTCGCAAAATGTTTTCGACAAGTTCAAGGTGTTGACTACGATGAGATTTTCTCACTCATATCGATGCTTAAAAGTCTGTCCGAATCATGTTAGCAGTTGCCACATTTTATGAAATCTGGCAAATGGATGTTAAAACTGTATTTCTTCATGGATTTCTTAAAAGAAGAGTTGTATATGATGCAACCAGAAGGTTTTGTCGATCCTAAAGGTGCTAACAAAGTGAGCAAGCTCCAGCGATCCATCTATGGACTGGTGCAAGCATCTCGGAGTTGGAATATATGATTTGATAAAGTGATCAAATCATATGGTTTTATACAGACTTGCGGTGAAGCCTGTATTTACAAGAAAGTGAGTGGGAGCACTACAACATTTCTGATAAGTATATGTGAATGACATATTGTTGATCGGGAATAATGTAGAATTTTTTTGGAAAGCATAAAGAAGTGTTTGAAAAGAGTTTTTGAAAGAAAGACCTCGATGAAGCTGCTTACACATTGAGCATCAAGATCTATAGAGATAGATCAAGACACTTGAAATGTTTTTTCAATGAGTACATACCTTGACAAGATTTTGAAGTAGTTCAAAATGGAACATTCAAAGAAGGAGTTCTTGCCTGTGTTGCAAGGTGTGAAGTTGAGTAAAGACTCAAAAGCCGACCATAGCAGAAAATAGAAAGAGAATCAAAAGTCATTCCCTATGCCTCAGTCATAGGTTATATAAAGTATGCTATGTTGTTTACCAGTCCTATTGTATACCTTAGCATCTCTCTGGCAAGGGAGTACAATAGTGATTTAGGAGTAGATCACTGGACAGCGGTCAAAATTATCCTTAGAGGACTAAGAAAATATTTCTCGGTTATGGAGGTGATAAAAAGAGTTCGTCATAAAGAGTTACATCGATGCAAGCTTTGTACATCGATCTAGATGACTCTAAGTCTCGATCTGGATACATATTGAAAGTGGGAGCAATTAGCTAGAGTAGCTCCGTGCGGAGCATTGTAGACATAGAAATTTGCGAAATACATACGGATCTGAATGTTACAGACCCGTAGGCTAAACTTCTCTCACAAGCAAAACATGATCACTCTTTGGGTGTTAATCACATAGCGATGTGAACTAGATTATTGACTCTAGTAAACCCTTTGGGTATTAGTCACATGGAGATGTGAACTAATCACATAAAGATGTAAACTAGATTATTGACTCTAGTGCAAGTGGGAGACTGAAGAAAATATGCCCTAGAGGCAATAATAAAGTTATTATTTATTTCCTTATATCATGATAAATGTTTATTATTCATGCTAGAATTGTATTAACCGGAAACTTAGTACATGTGTGAATACATAGACAAACAAAGTGTCACTAGTATGCCTCTACTTGACTAGCTCGTTGAATCAAGGATGGTTAAGTTTCCTAGCCATAGACATGAGTTGTCATTTAATTAACGGGATCACATCATTAGAGAATGATGTGATTTACTTGACCCATTCCGTTAGCTTAGCACGATGATCGTTTAGTTTGTTGCTACTGCTTTCTTCATGACTTATACATGTTCCTCTGACTATGAGATTATGCAACTCCCGAATACCGGAGGAACACTTCGTGTGCTACCAAACATCACAATGTAACTGGGTGATTATAAAGGTGCTCTACAGGTGTCTCCGATGGTACTTGTTGAGTTGGCCTAGATTGAGATTAGGATATGTCACTTCGATTGTCGGAGAGGTATCTCTGGGCCCTCTCGGTAATGCACATCACTATAAGCCTTGCAAACAATGAAACTAATGAGTTAGTTGCGGGATGATGCATTACTGAAACGAGTAAAGAGACTTGCAGGTAACGAGATTGAACTAGGTATTGAGATACCGACGATCGAATCTCGGGCAAGTAACATACCGATGACAAAGGGAACAACGTATGTTGTTATGCGGTTTGACCGATAAAGATCTTCGTAGAATATGTAGGAGCCAATATGAACATCTAGGTTCCGCTATTGGTTATTGACCGGAGACGTGTCTCGGTCATGTCTACATAGTTCTCGAACCCGTAGGGTCCGCACGCTTAACGTTCGGTGACGATCGGTATTATGAGTTTATGTGATTTGATGTACCGAAGTTAGTTTGGAGTCTCATATGAGATCGGGGACATGACCAGGAGTCTCGAAATGGTCGAGACATAAAGATCGATATATTGGACGACTATATTCGGACATCAGAAAGGTTCTGAGTGATTCGGGTATTTTTCGGAGTACCGGGGAGTTATGGGAATACGGGGAAGAAGTATTGGGCCTCATGGGCCAAGTGGTGGAAGAGAGGAGGCAGGGCGCGCGCCCCCCTAGCCCAAACCGAATTGTACTAGGGGGGCGGCCCCCCTTTCCTCCTTTCCTCCCTCTCCTTCCTTCTTCCCTTCCCCTTCCTTTCCTCCTCCTTGTAGGAGTAGGAAAGGGGAGTCCTACTCCTACTAGGAGGACTCCTCCTGGCGCGCCCTAGGAGGGCCGGCCGGTTGCTACGTCTTGAGGTTGCGTTGGTTTTCCCCGAAGAGGAAGGGATGATGCAGCAGAGTACCGTAAGTATTTCCCTCAGTTTTTGAGAACCAAGGTATCAATCCAGTAGGAGGCCACACTCAAGTCCCTCGTACCTGCACAAAACGATAGCTACCCGCAACCAACGCGATTAGGTGTTGTCAAGCCCTTCACGGTCACTTACGAGAGTGAGATCTGATAGATAGAATATTTTTGGTATTTTTGGTATAAAGATGCAAAGCAAAAAGTAAAGGCAAAGTAAATAGCAAAACAATATTAAAGTGATGGAGATTGATATGATGAGAATAGACCCGGGGGCCATAGGTTTCACTAGTGGCTTCTCTCAAGAGCATAAGTATTCTACGGTGGGTGAACAAATTACTGTTGAGCAATTGACAGAATTGAGCATAATTATGAGAATATCTAGGCATGATCATGTATATAGGCATCACGTCCGTGACAAGTAGACCGAAACGATTCTGCATCTACTACTATTACTCCACTCATCGACCGCTATCCAGCATGCATCTAGAGTATTAAGTTCAAAACAGAGTAACGCCTTAAGCAAGATGACATGATGTAGAGAGATAAATTCATGCAATATGAAATAAACCCCATCTTGTTATCCTCGATGGCAACGATGCAATACGTGCCTTGCTGCCCCTTCTGTCACTGGGAAAGGACACCGCAAGATCGAACCCAAAGCTAAGCACTTCTCCCATGGCAAGAACTACCAATCTAGTTGGCCAAACCAAACGGATAATTCGAAGAGACTTGCAAAGATAACCAATCATACATAAAAGAATTCAGAGAAGATTCAAATATTATTCATAGATAGACTTGATCATAAACCCACAATTCATCGATCTCAACAAACACACCGCAAAAAGAAGATTACATCGAATAGATCTCCACGAGAGAGGGGGAGAACTTTGTATTGAGATTCAAAGAGAGAGAAGAAGCCATCTAGCTACTAACTATGGACCCGAAGGTCTGAGGTAAACTACTCACACTTCATTGGAGAGGCTAGGATAATGTAGAAGCCCTCCGTGATGACGGCCCTCTTCCGGCGGAGCTCCGGAACAGGCCCCAAGATGGGATCTCGTGGATACGGAAAGTTGCGGCGGTGGAATTTGGTTTTTGGCTCCTGTTCTGATCGTTTGGGGTACGTGTGTATATATAGGAGGAAGAAGTACGCCGGAGGAGCTGTGAGGGGCCCACGAGGCAGGGGGCGCGCCCTAGGGGGGCCCCACCCTCGTGACCGCCTCTTTTGTTCCTTGGAGCAGGGTCCAAGTCTCCTAGATCACGTTCGGTGAGAAAATCACGTTCCCGAAGATTTTATTCCGTTTGGACTCCGTTTGATATTCTATTTCTCCGAAACACTGAAATAGGCAAAAAAAAACAGCAATTCTGGGTTGGGCCTCCGGTTAATAGGTTAGTCCCAAAAATAATATAAAAGTGGAAAATAAAGCCCAATATAGTCCAAAACAGTAGATAATATAGCATGGAGCAATCAAAAATTATAGATACGTTGGAGACGTATCACCGGCCTCCCCACTTTCTCCTTTATATACGGGGGCAGGGGGCACCCTAGAACACACAAGTTGATCTTTGATCCCTTAGCCGTGTGCGGTGCCCCCCTCCACCATAATCCACCTCGATCATATCATAGTGGTGCTTAGGCGAAGCCCTGTTTCGGTAGCAACATCATCATCGTCATCACACCGTCGTGCTGATGGAACTCTGCCGTGAAGCTCTGCTGGATCGGAGTTCGTGGGACGTCATCGAGCTGAACGTGTGCTGAACTCGGAGGTGCCGTGTGTTCGATACTTGGATTGGTCGGATCGTGAAGACGTTCGACTACATCAACCACGTTCTCATAACGCTTCTGCTTACGATCTACGAGGGTACGTGGACGACACTCTCCCCTCTTGTTGCTATGCATCACCATGATCTTGCGTGTGCGTAGGAATTTTTTTGAAATTACTACGTTCCCGAACATATTCCATGTCATGCTTTAAATTGCTTGTGCGAACACTTGAACATGTTGATTCGGAAATTCTGGTGGGGGAGTAAGAACGGACAACGCAAGCCTAACGGTTCGGCCCCTCATGGTTGGGTTTCAAAGACTTTGAGCTTTTTAACTTGTCTATGTTAGCTAAGCAGGCTTGGAGGATTTTACAAAATCCCGAGTCTGTAAGTGCCCGCATCTTGAGAAGTATCTACTTCCCAAATTCTTCCTTTTTTGATGCGTCTTCGGGAAATAATCCTAGCCAAATTTGGAGAGCTGTAATAGAAGGGAAAGATGTTCTGAAGCAATGGCTGATTAAACGGATTGGCAATGGAGAGTCAATTGACATTTGGAACAACAATTGGTTGCCCCGCACAGAAATGATGCGGCCCTATGGGAGCAAGGTACTGAATCCTCCTTCACAAGTTTCAGAACTTATGGATTCCACATCTGCCGCATGGAATAGTGAGAAGGTAGCACAAGTTTTCATGCCAATGGACGCGTCTATTATTTTGAGTATACCCCTCTGCACACGGAACATGGAAGACTTCTGGTCCTGGCATTATGAAACATCTGGTGTGTTCACAGTCCGGTCTGCGTATGCTATGCTGGTTTCAACCAGACAGAGGAGGGAAGCATGGGTCGAGGAAATTCTTGGCTCTTCAGGTCTGGGTTCCGAGGGGAGTGCATGTAAATCATTATGGAAGACCAAAGTTCCTGGCAAGGTTAGGATGTTTCTGTGGAGACTGGCAAGGCAATCCTTACCCACGGAGGATGTGAGAGCTCATTGAGGGAGTCCTGGATTGGGGGGTCTCCGGACAGCCGGACTATATCCTTTGATCGGACTGTTGTACTATGAAGATACGAGATTGAAGACTTCGTCCCGTGTCCGGATGGGACTCTACTTGGCGTGGAAGGCATGCTAGGCAATACGGATATGTATATCTCCTCCTTTGTAACCGACCTTGTGTAACCATAGCCCCCTCGGGTGTCTATATAAACCGGAGGGTTTAGTTCGTAGGACAACAGACAGTCATACCATAGGCTAGCTTCTAGGGTTTAGCCTCTTTAATCTCGTGGTAGATCAACTCTTGTAATACTCATATCATCAAGAACAATCAAGCGGGACGTAGGGTATTACCTCCATCAAGAGGGCCTGAACCTGGGTAAACATCGTGTCCCCTGCCTCCTGTTACCATCTGCCTTAGACGCATAGTTCGGGACCCCCTACCCGAGATCCGCCGGTTTTGACACCGACATTGGTGCTTTCATTGAGAGTTCCACTGTGTCGTCATCATAAGGAGGATGGCTCGCCTCGTTGTCAAGGACAACATCACCTTTGGGGGAGCCCTGGCTGCAGGCCAAACTCTCCAACTAGGCGGCTTCATCATGACCGCCCGCTCGGCCGCCGCGCCGACGATAACTTCTCGGGTCATCGAAAATAGAATCCACATCAGCTCAAAATTTTCCGAGCGGATGGATCCAATGGAGCTCTCCTCTTTGAACGAGCTCTTGGATCACATCGCTGCTCTGGGAGTCACTACGGACTACGATCGGATCGGGCTTAAACCTGACCAAAGGGAGATTAACTCTCCGCCGGTCACCCATCAGATAGCGGTGGTGGAGGAGCAATGCGGCGATTCTCCCTCTATCCTGAGGACGAACTATGTCCGGATTCCCGAGCTCCCTGATAACCCACAAGTATAGGGGATCGCAATAGTTTTTGATAAGTAAGAGTGTCGAACCCAACGAGGAGCTAAAGGCAGAACAAATATTCCCTCAAGTTCTATCGACCACCGATACAACTCTACGCATGCTTGATGTTCGCTTTACCTAGAACAAGGATGAAACTAGAAGTACTTTGTAGGTGTTGTTGGATAGGTTTGCAAGATAATAAAGATTACGTAAATAAAAATCTAGGGGATGTTTAGATAAATACACAACTAAATTAGTTTTAGTAAAGAGTGTTTTGTTATGAGAAAGTTATTTGTCCCTAGGCAATCGATAACTAGACTGGTAATCATTATTGCAGTTTCATATGAGGGAGAGGCATAAGCTAACATACTTTATCTACTTGGATCATATGCACTTATGATTGGAACTCTAGCAAGCATCCGCAACTACTAAAGATCATTAAGGTAAAACCAAACCATAGCATTAAAGTATCAAGTCCTCTTTATCCCATACGCAACAACCCCCTTACTCGGGTTTGTGTTTCAGTCACTCACGCAACCCACTATAAGCGAATCATGAACGTATTGCAACACCCTACGGATGGGATCCCTCATGCTTGCGCGACATGGAGAGCACCATAGGACAACACCAATAATAGAACATGCAACTCAAACCAATCACGACCATCAAATAACCATTAGGACAAAATGGATCTACTCAAACATCATAGGATAGCCATACATCATTGGGAAATAATATATAGCATTGAGCACCATGTTTAAGTAGAGATTACAGCAGGTAAGAGAGAGGTTACACCGCTGCATAGAGGGGGGAAGAGTTGGTGATGATGGCGGTGAAGTTGTTGATGAAGATTGCGGTGATGATGATGGCCCCCGGTGGCACTCCGGTGCCACCGGAAGCGAGGGGGAGAGAGCCCCCCTCCTTATTCTTCTTCCTTGACCTCCTCCCTAGATGGGAGAAGGGTTTCCCCTCTGGTCCATGGCCTCCATGGCGTGGGAGGGGCGAGAGCCCCTCCGAGATTGGATATGTCTCTCTGTCTCTCTCTGTTTCTGCGTTCCAGAATTCTGCCCTGGCACCGTTTCCTTTATATCTGGAGATCCGTAACTCCGATTGGACTGAAACCTTCGCCCAGATCGTTTTCCAAAAATTAGCTTTCTTGCGGCCAAAGAAGGGCATCAACCGCCTTACGGGTGGCCCACGAGGGTGGGGGGCGCGCCCACTTTAAGTGGGCGTGGGCCCCTATCTCGTGGCCACCTCGGGCATCGTCTCGCGTTGATTCTTCCTCCCAAAAATCACAAATATTCCAAAATAATTCGCCGTCCGTTTTTATCCCGTTTGGACTCCGTTTGATATGGGGTTTCTGCGAAACATAAAACATGCAACAGACAGGAACTGGCACTGGGCACTGGATCAATATGTTAGTCCCAAAAAATAGTATAAAAAGTTGCCAAAAGTATATGAAAGTTGAATAATATTGGCATGGAACAATCAAAAATTATAGATACGACGGAGACGTATCTGTTGGGGAACGTAGTAATTTCAAAAAATTTCCTACGCACACACAAGATCATGGTGATGCATAGCAACGAGAGGGGAGAGTGTTGTCTACGTACCCTCGTAGACCGAAGCGGAAGCGTTGATGCAACGTAGAGGAAGTAGTCGTATGTCTTCCCGGTCCAACCAATCCAAGCACCGTTACTCCGGCACCTCCGAGTTCTTGGCACACGTTCAGCTCGATGACGCTCCCCGGGCTCCGATCCAGCAAAGCTTTGGGGAGGAGTTCCGTCAGCACGATGGCGTGGTGACGATCTTGATGTTCAACCGTCACAGGGCTTCGCCTAAGCACTGCTACAATATGACCGAGGTGGAATATGGTGGAAGGGGGCACCGCACACGACTAAGGAACGATCACGAAGATCAACTTGTGTGTCTATGGGGTGCCCCCTGCCCCCGTATATAAAGAAGTGGAGGAGGGGAGGGCCGGCCCTCTCTATGGCGCGCCCTAGGGGAGTCCTACTCCCACTGGGAGTAGGATTCCCCCTTTCCTAGTCCAACTAGGAGTCCTTCCATGTAGTAGGAGTAGGAGACAAGGAAGGGGAAGGGAGAAGGGAAGGAAGGAGGGGGCGCAGCCCCTCCCCCTACTCCAATTCGGACTAGGCCTTGGGGGAGGGGGGGGGGGCGGCCTTCCCTGGGCAGCCCCTCTCTCTTTCCCGTATGGCCCAATAAGGCCCAATACTTCTCTCGGCGAATTCCCGTAACTCTCCGGTACTCCGAAAAATACCCGAATCACTCGGAACCTTTCCGATGTCCGAATATAGTCGTCCAATATATCGATCTTTATGTCTCGACCATTTCAAGACTCCTCGTCATGTCCCCGATCTCATCCGGGACTCCGAACTCCTTCGGTACATCAAAACTCATAAACTCATAATATAATTGTCATCGAAACCTTAAGCGTGCGGACCCTACGGTTCGAGAACAATGTAGACATGACCGAGACACATCTCCGGTCAATAACCAATAGCGGAACCTGGATGCTCATATTGGCTCCTACATATTCTACGAAGATCTTTATCGGTCAGACCGCATAACAACATACGTTGTTCCCTTTGTCATCGGTATGTTACTTGCCTGAGATTCGATCGTCGGTATCCAATACCTAGTTCAATCTCGTTACCGGCAAGTCTCTTTACTCGTTCCGTAATACATCATCCCGCAACTAACTCATTAGTTGCAATGCTTGCAAGGCTTAAGTGATGTGCATTACCGAGAGGGCCCAGAGATACCTCTCCGACATTCGGAGTGACAAATCCTAATCTCGAAATACGCCAACCCAACAATGTACCTTTGGAGACACCTGTAGAGCTCCTTTATAATCACCCAGTTACGTTGTGACGTTTGGTAGCACACAAAGTGTTCCTCCGGCAAACGGGAGTTGCATAATCTCATAGTCATAGGAACATGTATAAGTCATGAAGAAAGCAATAGCAACATACTAAACGATCGGGTGCTAAGCTAATGGAATGGGTCATGTCAATCAGATCATTCACTAATGATGTGATCCCGTTAATCAAATAACAACTCTTTGTCCATGGTTAGGAAACATAACCATCTTTGATTAACGAGCTAGTCAAGTAGAGGCATACTAGTGACACTCTGTTTGTCTATGTATTCACACATGCATTATGTTTCCGGTTAATACAATTCTAGCATGAATAATAAACATTTATCATGATATAAGGAAATAAATAAAAACTTTATTATTGCCTCTAGGGCATATTTCCTTCAGTCTCCCACTTGCACTAGAGTCAATAATCTAGATCACATCGCCATGTGATTTAACATCAATAGTTCACATCTTTATGTGATTGGTTCACATCTCCATGTGACTAACACCCAAAGGGTTTACTAGATTCAATAATCTAGTTCACATCGCCATGTGATTAAGACCCAAAAAGTGATCATGTTTTGCTTGTGAGAGAAGTTTAGTCAACGGGTCTGCCACATTCAGATCCGCATGTATTTTCCAAAATTCTATGTCTACAATGCTCTACACGGAGCTACTCTAGTTAATTGCTCCCACTTTCAATATGTATCCAGATTGAGACTTAGAGTCATCTGGATCAGTGTCAAAACTTGCATCGACGTAACCCTTTACGACGAACCTTTTGTCACCTCCGTAATCGAGAAACATATCCTTATTCCAGTAAGGATAATTTTGACCGTTGTCCATTGATCTACTCCTAGATCACTATTGTATTCCCTCGCTTAACACAGTGTAGGGTATACAATAGATCTGGTACACAGCATGGCATACTTTATAGAACCTATGGCCAAGGCATAGGGAATGACTTTCATTCTCTTTCTATTTTCTGCCGTGGTCAGGCTTTGAGTCTTGCTAATTTCACACCTTGTAACACAGGCAAGAACTCTTTCTTTGACTGTTTCATTTTGAACTACTTCAAAATCTTGTCAAGGTATGTACTCATTGAAAAAACTTATCAAGCATATTGATCTATCTCTATAGATCTTGATAATCAATATGTAAGCAGCTTCACCGAGGTCTTTCTTTGAAAAACTCCTTTCAAACATTCCTTTATGCTTTGCAGAATAATTCTACATTATTTTCGATCAACAATATGTCATTCACATATACTTATCAGAAATGTTGTAGTGCTCCCACTCACTTTCTTGTAAATACAGGCTTCACCGCAAGTCTGTATAAAACTATATGCTTTGATCAACTTATCAAAGCGTATATTCCAACTCCGAGATGCTTGCACCAGTCCATAGATGGATCGCTGGAGCTTGTATATTTTGTTAGTACCTTTAGGATTGACAAAACCTTATGGTTGCATCATATACAACTCTTCTTTAATAAATCCATTAAGGAATGCAGTTTTGTTTATCCATTTGCCAGATTTCATAAAATGCGGCAATTGCTAACATGATTCGGACAGACTTAAGCATAGATACGAGTGAGAAACTCTCATCGTAGTCAACACCTTGAACTTGTCGAAAACCTTTTGCGACAATTCTAGCTTTGTAGATAGTAACACTACTATCCGTGTCCGTCTTCCTCTTGAAGATCCATTTATTATCAATGGCTTGATGATCCTCGGGCAAGTCCACCAAAGTCCACACTTTGTTCTCATACATGGATCCTATCTCAGATTTCATGGCCTCAAGCCATTTATCGGAATCTGGGCTCATCATCGCTTCCTCATAGTTCGTAGGCTCGTCATGGTCAAGTAACATGACCTCCAAAATAGGATTACCGTACCACTCTGGTGCGGATCTCACTCTGGTTTACCTACAAGGTTCGGTACTAACTTGATCTGAAGTTACATGATCATCATCATTAGCTTCCTCACTAATCGGTGTAGTAGTCACAGGAACAGATTTCTGTGATGAACTACTTTCCAATAAGGGAGCAGGTACAGTTACCTCATCAAGTTCTACTTTCCTCCCACTCACTTCTTTTGAGAGAAACTCCTTCTCTAGAAAGGATCCATTCTTAGCAACGAATGTCTTGCCTTCAGATCTGTGATAGAAGGTGTACCCAACAGTCTCCTTTGGGTATCCTATGAAGACACATTTCTCCGATTTGGGTTCGAGCTTATCAGGTTGAAGCTTTTTCACATAAGCATCGCAGCCCCAAACTTTAAGAAACGACAAGTTTGGTTTCTTGCCAAACCATAGTTCATAAGGCGTCGTCTCAACGGATTTTGATGGTGCCCTATTTAATGTGAATGCGGCCGTATCTAAAGCATAACCCCAAAACGATAGCGGTAAATCAGTAAGAGACATCATAGATCGCACCATATCTAGTAAAGTACGATTACGACGTTCGGACACACCATTACGCTGTGGTGTTCCAGGTGGCGTGAGTTGCGAAACTATTCCGCATTGTTTCAAATGTACACCAAACTCGTAACTCAAATATTCTCCTCCATGATCAGATCGTAGAAACTTTATTTTCTTGTTACGATGATTTTCAACTTCACTCTGAAATTCTTTGAACTTTTCAAATGTTTCAGACTTATGTTTCATCAAGTAGATATCCCCATATCTGCTCAAATCATCTGTGAAGGTCAGAAAATAATGATACCTGCTGCAAGCCTTAATATTCATCGGACCACATACATCAGTATGTATGATTTCCAACAAATCTGTTGCTTGCTTCATTGTTCCGGAGAACGGCGTTTTAGTCATCTTGCCCATAAGGCATGGTTCGCAAGCATCAAGTGATTCATAATCAAGTGATTCCAAAAGCCCATCAGCATGGAGTTTCTTCATGCGCTTTACACCAATATGACTTAAACGGCAGTGCCACAAATAAGTTGCACTATCATTATTAACTTTGCATCTTTTGGTTTCAATATTATGAATATGTGTATCACTACGATCGAGATCCAACGAACTTGTTTCATTGGGTGTATGACCATCGAAGGTTTTATTCACGTAAACAGAACAACAATTATTCTCTGACTTTAATGAATAACCGTATTGCAATAAACATGATCAAATCATATTCATGCTCAAACGCAAAAACCAAATAACACTTATTTAGGTTCACACTAATCCCGAAAGTATAGGGGAGTGTGCGTTGATGATCATATCAATCTTGGAACTACTTCCAACACACATCGTCACTTCACCCTTAATTGGTCTCTCTTTATTCTGCAACTCCTGTTTCGAGTTACTACTCTTAGCAACTGATCCAGTATCAAATAGTGAGGGGTTGCTATAAACACTAGTAAAGTACACATCAATAACATGTATATCAAATATACTTTTTTTCACTTTGCCATCCTTCTTATCCGCCAAATACTTGGGGCAGTTCTGCTTCTAGTGACCAGTCCCTTTGTAGTAGAAGCACTTAGTCTCAGGCTTAGGACCAGACTTGGGCTTCTTCACTTGAGCAGCAACTTGCTTGCTGTTCTTCTTGAAGTTCCCCTTCTTCCCTTTGCCCTTTTCTTGAAACTAGTGGTCTTGTTAACCACCAACACTTGATGTTTTTCTTGATTTCTACCTTCGTCGATTTCAGCATCACGAAGAGCTTGGGAATTGTTTCCGTTATCCCTTGCATATTATAGTTCATCACGAAGTTCTACTAACTTGGTGATGGTGACTAGAGAATTCTGTCAATCACTATTATTATCTGGAATATTAACTCCCACTTGATTCAAGTGATTGTAGTACACAGACAATCTGAGCACATGCTCACTGCTTGAGCTATTCTCCTCCATCTTTTAGCTATAGAACTTGTTGGAGACTTCATATTTCTCAACTCGGGTATTTGCTTGAAATATTAACTTCAACTCCTGGAACATCTCATATGGTCCATGACGTTCAAAATGTCTTTGAAGTCCCGATTCTAAGCCGTTAAGCATGGTGCACTAAACTATCAAGTAGTCATCATATTGAGCTAGCCAAATGTTCATAACGTCTGCATCTGCTCCTGCAATAGGTCTGTCACCTAGCGGTGCATCAAGGACATAATTCTTCTGTGCAGCAATGAGGATAAACCTCAGATCACGGATCCAACCGCATCATTGCTACTAACATCTTTCAACACAATTTTCTCTAGGAACATATCAAAATAAACATATGAAAGCAACAACGCGAGCTATTGATCTACAACATAGATATGCTAATACTACCAGGGCTAAGTTCATGATAAATTAAAGTTCAATTAATCATATTACTTAAGAACTCCCACTTAGATAGTCATCCCTCTAATCCTCTAAGTGATCACGTGATCCAAATCAACTAAACCATAACCGATCATCACGTGAAATGGAGTAGCTTTCAATGGTGAACATCACTATGTTGATCATATCTACTATATGATTCACGCTCGACCTTTCGGTCTCCAGTGTTCCGAGGCCATATCTGCATATGCTAGGCTCGTCAAGTTTAACCTGAGTATTCTGCGTGTGCAAAACTGGCTTGCACCCGTTGTAGATGGACATAGAGCTTATCACACCCGATCATCACATGGTGTCTGGGCACGACGAACTTTGGCAATGGTGCATACTCAGGGAGAACACTTTTATCTTGAAATTTAGTGAGGAATCATCTTATAATGCTACCGTCAATCAAAGCAAGATAAGATGCATAAAAGATAAACATACATGCAATCAAAATATGTGACATGATATGGCCATCATCATCTTGTGCCTTCCATCTCCAAAGCATCATCATGATTTAAATCATCACTGGCATGACACCATGATCTCCATCATCTTGATCTATATCAATATGTCGTCACATGGTCGTCTCGCCAACTATTGCTCTTGCAACTATTGCTATCGCATAGCGATAAAGTAAAGCAATTATTTGGCGCTTGCATCTTATGCAATAAAGAGACAACCATAAGGCTTTTGCGAGTTGCCGATAACTTCAACAAAACATGATCATCTCATACAACAACTTATATCTCATCACGTTTTGACCATATCACATCACAACATGCCCTGCAAAAACAAGTTAGACGTCCTCTACTTTGTTGTTGCAAGTTTTACGTGGCTGCTACGGGCTTAAGCAAGAACCAATCTTACCTACGCATCAAAACCACAATGATAGTTTGTCAAGTTGGTGTTGTTTTAACCTTCGCAAGGACCAGGCGTAGCCACACTCGGTTCAACTAAAGTTGGAGAAACTGACACTCGCCAGCCACCTGTGTGCAAAGCACGGCGGTAGAACCAGTCTCGCGTAAGCGTACGCGTAATGTTGGTCCGGGCCGCTTCGTCCAACAATACCGCCGAACCAAAGTATGACATGCTGGTAAGCAGTATGACTTATATCGCCCACAACTCACTTGTGTTCTACTCGTGCATATAACATCAACATATAAAACCTGGCTCTGATACCACTGTTGGGGAACGTAGTAATTTCAAAAAAAATCCTACGCACACGCAAGATCATGGTGATGCATAGCAACGAGAGGGAAGAGTGTTGTCTACGTACCCTCGTAGACCGAAGCGGAAGCGTTGATGCAACGTAGAGGAAGTAGTCGTATGTCTTCCCGGTCCAACCAATCTAAGCACCGTTACTCCGGCACCTCCGAGTTCTTGGCACACGTTCAACTCGATGACGCTCCCCGGGCTCTGATCCAGCAAATCTTCGGGGAGGAGTTACGTCAGCATGACGGCGTGGTGATGATCTTGATGTTCAACCGTCACAGGGCTTCGCCTAAGCACTGCTACAATATGACCGAGGTGGAATATGGTGGAAGGGGGCACCGCACACGGCTAAGGAACGATCACGAAGATCAACTTGTGTGTCTATGGGGTGCCCCCTGCCCCCGTATATAAAGGAGTGGAGGAGGGGAGGGCCGGCCCTCTCTATGGCGTGCCCTAGGGGAGTCCTACTCCCACCGGGAGTAGGATTCCCCCTTTCCTAGTCCAACTAGGAGTCCTTCCATGTAGTAGGAGTAGGAGACAAGGAAGGGGAAGGGAGAAGGGAAGGAAGGAGGGGGCGTAGCCCCTCCCCCTAGTCCAATTCGGACTAGGCCTTGGGGGGGGGGGCGCGGCCTTCCCTGGCAGCCCCTCTCTCTTTCCCGTATGGCCCAATAAGGCCCAATACTTCTCTCGGCGAATTCCCGTAACTCTCCGGTACTCCGAAAAATACCCGAATCACTCGGAACCTTTCCGATGTCCGAATATAGTCGTCCAATATATCGATCTTTATGTCTCGACCATTTCAAGACTCCTCGTCATGTCCCCGATCTCATCCGGGACTCCGAACTCCTTCGGTACTTCAAAACTCATAAACTCATAATATAATTGTCATCGAAACCTTAAGCATGCGGACCCTACGGTTCGAGAACAATGTAGACATGACCGAGACACATCTCCGGTCAATAACCAATAGCGGAACCTGGATGCTCATATTGGCTCCTACATATTCTACGAAGATCTTTATCGGTCAGACCGCATAACAACATACGTTGTTCCCTTTGTCATCGGTATGTTACTTGCCTGAGATTCGATCGTCGGTATCCAATACCTAGTTCAATCTCGTTACCAGCAAGTCTCTTTACTCGTTCCGTAATACATCATCCCGCAACTAACTCATTAGTTGCAATGCTTGCAAGGCTTAAGTGATGTGCATTACCGAGAGGGCCCAGAGATACCTCTCCGACATTCGGAGTGACAAATCCTAATCTCGAAATACGCCAACCCAACATGTACCTTTGGAGACACTTGTAGAGATCCTTTATAATCACCCAGTTACGTTGTGACGTTTGGTAGCACACAAAGTGTTCCTCCGGCAAACGGGAGTTGCATAATCTCATAGGCATAGGAATGTGTATAAGTCATGAAGAAAGCAATAGCAACATACTAAACGATCGGGTGCTAAGCTAATGGATGGGTCATGTCAATCAGATCATTCAACTAATGATGTGATCCCGTTAATCAAATAACAACTCTTTGTCCATGGTTAGGAAACATAACCATCTTTGATTAACGAGCTAGTCAAGTAGAGGCATACTAGTGACACTCTGTTTGTCTATGTATTCACACATGCATTATGTTTCCGGTTAATACAATTCTAGCATGAATAATAAACATTTATCATGATATAAGGAAATAAAATAATAACTTTATTATTGCCTCTAGGGCATATTTCCTTCATTTCCCACTTGCACTAGAGTCAATAATCTAGATTACACAAAACACATAAACTCATAATACCGATCGTCATCGAACGTTAAGCGTGCGGACCCTACGGGTTCGAGAACTATGTAGACATGACCGAGACTCATCTCCGGTCAATAACCAATAGCGGAACCTGGATGCTCATATTGGTTTCCACATATTCTATGAAGATCTTTATCGGTCAAACCGCATAACAACATACGTTGTTCCCTTTGTCATCGGTCTGTTACTTCCCGAGATTCGATCGTCGGTATCATTATACCTAGTTCAATCTCGTTACCGGCAAGTCTCTTTACTCGTTTCGTAATGCATCATCCCGTAACTAACTCATTAGTCACATTGCTTGCAAGGATTATAGTGATGTGTATTACCTGGAGGGCCCAGAGATACCTCCCCGACAATCGGAGTGACAAATCCTAATCTCGATCTATGCCAACTCAACAAACACCATCGGAGACACTTGTAGAGCATCTTTATAATCACCCGGTTATGTTGTGACGTTTGATAGCACACTAAGTGTTCCTCCGGTATTCGGGAGTTGCATAATCTCATAGTCATAGGAACATGTATAAGTTAAGAAGAAATCAATAGCAATAAACTAAACGATCATAGTGCTAAGCTAACAGATGGGTCAAGTCAATCACTTCATTAGAATGATGTGATCCCGTTCATCAAATGACTACTCTTGTCCATGGCTAGGAAACTTAATCATCTTTGATTAACAAGCTAGTCAAGTAGAGGCATACTAGTGACGCTTTGTTTGTCTATGTATTCACACATGTACTAAGTTTCCGGTTAATACAATTCTAGCATGAATAATAAACATTTATCATGATATAAGGAAATAAATAATAACTTTATTATTGCCTCTAGGGCATATTTCCTTCAGTATTAGCATCCCCAAGCTTAATTCCTGCTCATCCTCGAATAGGTAAATGATAAAAAAGATAATTTTTGATGTGGTATGCTACCTAGCATAATCTCGATCATATGTCTAATCATGGCATGAATATTAAGACACGAGTGATTCAAAGCAATAGTCTATCATTTGACATAAAAACAATAATACTTCAAGCCTACTAATAAAGCAATCATGTCTTTTCAAAATAACATGGCCAAAGAAAGTTATCCCTACAAAATCATATAGTCTGGCTATGCTCCATCTTCACCACACAAAATATTCACATCATGCACAACCCCGATGACAAGCCAAGCAATTGTTTCATACTTTTGACGTTCTCAAACCTTTTCAACTTTCACGCAATACATGAGCGTGAGCCATGGACATTAGCACTATAGGTGGAATAGAATATGATGGTGGAGGTTATGTGGAGAAGACAAAAAGGGAGAAAATCTCACATCGACGTGGCTAATCAACGGGCTATGGAGATGCCCATCAATTGATGTCAATGTGAGGAGTAGGGATTGCCATGCAACGGATGCACTAGAGCTATAAGTGTATGAAAGCTCAAACTGAAACTAAGTGGGTGTGCATCCAACTTGCTTGCTCATGAAGACCTCGGGCATTTGAGGAAGCCCATCATCGGAATATACAAGCCAAGTTCTATAATGAAAATTCCCACTAGTATATGAAAGTGATAACTCAAGAGACTCTCTATATGAAGAACATGGTGCTACTTTGAAGCACAAGTGTGGTAAAAGGATAGTAACATTGCCCCTTCTCTCTTTTCTCTCATTTTTTCTCTCTAATTTTTGGGCCTTTCTTTTTTTTGTATTTGGGCTTCTTTGGCCTCTTTTATTTTTCATAAAGTCCGGAGTCTCACCGACTTGTGGGGGAATCATCGTATCCATCATCCTTTCCTCACTGGGGCAATGCTCTAATAATGATGATCATCACACTTTTATTTACTTACAACTCAATATTACAACTCGATATCTAGAACAAAGATATGACTCTATATGAATGCCTCCGGCGGTGTACCGGGATGTGCAATGATCTAGCGTAGCAATGACATCAAAAAACGGACAAGCCATGAAAACATCATGCTAGCTATCTTACGATCATGCAAAGCAATATGACAATAATGCTCAAGTCATGTATATGATGATGATGCCTCGGCGGTGTACCGGGATGTGCATCTAGGCATATAGCAATGATATCAAAAAATGGACAAGCCATGAAAACATCATGCTAGCTATCTTACGATCATGCAAAGCAATATGACAATAAATGCTCAAGTCATGTATATGATGATGATGGAAGTTGCATGGCAATATATCTCGGAATGGCTATGGAAATGCCATGATAGGTAGGTATGGTGGCTGTTTTGAGGAAGATAATGAGGTTTATGTGTGATAGAGCGTATCGTATTCAGGTTTGGATGCACCGGCGAAGTTTGCACCAACTCTCGAGGTGAGAAAGGGCAATGCACGGTACCGAAGAGGCTAGCAATGATGGAAGGGTGAGAGTGCGTATAATCCATGGACTCACATTAGTCATAAAGAACTCATACACTTATTGCAAAAGTTTATTAGCCCTCGAAGCAAAGTACTACTACATGCTCCCTAGGGGGAAGATTGGTAGGAAAAGACCATCGCTTGTCCCCGACCGCCACACATAAGGAAGACAATCAATAAATACCTCATGCTCCGACTTTGTTACATAACGGTTCACCATACATGCATGCTACGTGAATCACAAACTCCAATACAAGTATTTCTACAATCCACAACTACCCACTAGCATGACTCCAATATCACCATCTTTATATCGCAAAACTATTGCAAGGAATCAAACATATCATATTCAGTGATCTACAAGTTTATGTAGGATTTTATGACTAACCATGTGAATGACCAATTCCTGTCATCTCTCTAAATAGATATAAGTGAAGCAAGAGAGTTTAATTCTTTCTACAAAAGATATGCCCACACTCTAACAAATATAAGTGAAGCAAAAGAGCATTCTACAAATGGCGGTTTTCTATGTAAAGAGAAACAGGAAATCCAAACTTCAAATGATATAAGTGAAGCACATGAAGCATTCTATAAAGCCATACTCAAAAGATTTAAGTGAAGTGCAATGAGCATTCTATAAATCAACCAAGGACTATCTCATACAGCATGGTTCATAAAAGAAAAATGAAAACTAAATGCAAAGGACGCTCCAAGACTTGCACATAATGCATAAACGAAACGAATACGAAAACATACCGATACTTGTTGAAGAAAGAGGGGATGCCTTCCGGGGCATCCCCAAGCTTAGACGCTTGAGTCTCCTTAAATATTTACTTGGGGTGCCTCGGGCATCCCAAGCTTGAGCTCTTGCCTCTCTTCCTTCTTCTCACATCGAGACCTTCTCGATCATCGAACACTTCATCCACACAAAACTTCATCAGAAAACTCGGCAAGATCCGTTAGTATAATAAAGCAAATCACTACTCTAAGTACTGTAGCCAACCAATTCATATTTTGTTTTTGCATTTTATCTACTGTAATATAGCTTTTCCATGGCTTAATCCACTGATATAAATTGATAGATTCATCAAAACAAGTAAACTATGCATCAAAAACAGAATCTGTCAAAAACAGAACAGTCTGTAGCAATCTGAACATTCACCATACTTCTGGTAGCCCAAAAATTCTACCAAAATTAGGAAAAATAAACAATGTGTACAGGAAGACAGTGCAAAAGGAATCACAGCCAATTGACGTTCCAGGTAAAAATGTAAAATCGCGCAATACAGCCAAAGTTTCTGTCCTGCACCGTACAAACCAACAAGCATTGTAAACATCCTAAAGGCAAACCTTGGCACATTATTTTTATAATACAATCGGATTGTACAAGGGGATAATTATTTTTATTGAAAAGTTTCTGTAATCAACATTCACAAAGTTTTCGTCAGCATGAACAAAGTTCAAGGCTAGCTCCCACTTTAACAATGTTTATCTCTCTTACTTTCACTTTCCTTTTTGAAAAGTTTTGGGTTCCCCTCTTTATTTATTTTTTTGTTTTTAAACTATATGAAAGCACTCAACAGAAATAAATGACTCTCTAAAACTTCCGGGTTGTCTCCCTGGTAGCGCTTTCTTTAAAGCCATTAAGCTAGGCATATAGTGCTCAAGTAGTGAATCCACCCGGATCCCAAGGTATATCAAAGCCAATTTTAATTAACAATGATTTGTAATTTAGTAGTGAGCACAAAGTAACATATATCAAGCAATGGCGAAGTCTAACTCTCTTCCTATGCATCGGCATGTCATAAAAGAACAATTCATGCACACATAGTAAAGGCCAATGCATAGTATAAGCAGTTTCTTGCAATTCTATCGTGTTGGAAATATAAAGAGGTGGAGATATAGTTCCTCTCTCATAATAATTGCAAGTAGGAGCAGAAAGCACATGCATATTACATTCATCAAAATTATCATGTGCAGCGGTAAAAGGCAACCCATCAATATCATCCTTAATAAACACAAACTTCTCCGATATAGTGTAGTTTGGAGAATTCAAAAAGATAATAGGACTATCATGCGTGGGTGCAATAGCAACAATTTCATGTTTAACATAAGGAACTATAGCAAGTTCATCTCCATAAGCATAATTCATATTGGCATCTTGGCCACAAGCATAGCAAGCATCATCAAAAAGGGATATTTCAAGAGAATCAACGGGATCATAGCAATCATCATAGCAATCATCCTTCGGTAAGCACGAAGGGGAATTAAACAGTGTATGAGTTGTAGAGTTACTCTCATTAGAAGGTGGGCACGGGTGATCAATCCGCTCTTCTTCCTTTTGTTCTTCGCTCTCTTCATCATCTTTTCATCCAATGCGCTCACAGTTTCATCAATTTCTTCTTCCATAGCTTCCTGCGAAATATTAGTCTCTTCTTGGACAGCGGAGACTTTCTCAATAAATGTATTAATATTGTAATTGTATTCATAATTTTTATAACAATATTTAAGTATAGAAAAATTCTCAGATCTATCACCAGCATCATAAAGATTTTTAAACTCTTTGAACATAGATTCAATTTCATAAGCACCCATAAAAGGAACGAATTCTTCTATTTGTTCCACATCATAGTAATCATACATACCATTAGCATAATAAGCCAAGGTTTTATCATCATTAAATTTGCATGAAAAGGGAAGGTGTAGAGCCTTCATCCTAGAGCAGCAAGTATTATCATATCTCACGCATACTTGCCTAGCATACCACTTCAATAAATGAATTTGATCCCATAATAGTTTCCCTTTTTCTGTCAAGCGATAATCCTTAAAGTATTCACGTTGATCCAACGTTACTCCCATTACATAGTTGAACGGGGTTTTCTCAGGATTATCAAAGTAGTACATAATATCTTTCACATAGCCAACATCGAGGGTTTTAGGAGGTCCCCTATCTCCATGAGTAGCAAGTACACCTAATTTTTTTGGTATTTCGTGTTCCATATCCATAACTAAATATAGAGAACAACTTAGAACAGCAAATAAAAATTACTCAGTGATAAAGCAAACAAGCACACACGAGAATATTCACCCCACGCTATGACTCCCCGACAATGGCGCCAGAAAAAGGTCTTGATAACCCACAAGTATAGGGGATCGCAACAGTTTTCGAGAAGTACGAGCGCCGGACCCAATGAGGAGCTAAAGGTAGAACAAATATTCCCTCAAGTTCTATCGACCACCAATACAACTCTACGCACGCTTGATGTTCGCTTTACCTAGAACAAGTATGAAACTAGAAGTACTTTGTAGGTGTTGTTGGATAGGTTTGCAAGATAATAAAGATTACGAAAATAAAAAGCTAGGGATGTTTAGATAAATGTCACGCCCTCGATGCGGCTATAGCTCCCACGTGTCGAGGCACGACTTAGAGACATAACCGCATGGAAAGCAATGTCGCAAGTTAGGCAATCATCACAACATCCCATGTAATATATAGAGAAAAAGGGGAGATACATAGTTGGCTTACACTCGCCACGTCGCATCAAAGTACATAAATAACATACATCATTCAAACACTCATGGCCGACTACGGCGCCAAAATAGAAGAAAACCCAACATGCGACACGGTCCCGATCAAACCCCAACTGGGCACCACTACTGATCATTAGGAAAAGAGACATAGTAACGCTGAGAGTCCTCGTCGAACTCCCACTTGAGCTCGTACGCATCACCTGGAGCGGAATCACCTAGACCTGCATCTGGTGTAATAGTAATCTGTGAGCCACAGGGACTCAGCAATCTCGCACCCTCGCGACCAAAACTATTTAAGCTTATAGGAAGGGGTAAGGCAAATATAAGTGGAGCTGTAGCAAGCGACTAGCACATATGGTGGCTAACTTAAACGCAAAAGAGAGCGAGAAGAGGAGGCGAAGCGCGAGCGAGAATCTAGAGAGAGCAACCTGCGCAATCATAACTCCAACACCGTGTCCACTTCCCGGGCTCCGCCGAGAAGAGGCCATCATGGTAACACACTCAGTTGATTCATTTTAATTAAGTTTATGTTTAAGTTATCTACAACTGGACATTAACAAATTCCCATCTGCCCATAACCGCGGGCACGACTTTCGAAAGTTCAATCCCTGCAGGGGAGTCCCAACTTAGCCCATGACAAGCTCTCACGGTCAACGAAGGAATAGACCTCCACCCGAGACATTCCGATCAGACTCGATATCCCGGTACAACAAGACATTTCGACAGGTTAAAACAAGACCAGCAACACCGCCCGAATGTGCCGACAAATCCCGATAGGAGCTGCACATATCTCGTTCTCAGGGCACACTCAGATAGGTCAAGCTACGAGTAAAACCAACCCTCGAGTTTCCCCGAGGTGGCCCCGCAGGCTGCCTGGTTCGGACCAACACTCAGAGGAGCACTGGCCCGGGGGGTTAAATAAGATGACCCTCGGGCTCCAGAAACCCAAGGGAAAAAGAGGCTAGGTGGCAAATGGTAAAACCAAGGTTGGGCATTGCTGGAAAAGCTTTAATCAGGAGAACTATCTAGGGGTTCCCATTATAACCCAATCGCGCGAGGAACGCAAAATTTGGGAACATAACACCGATATGGCGGAAACTAGGGCGGCAAGAGTGGAACAAAACACTAGGGGAGAGGCCGAGCCTTCCACCCTTTACCAAGTACATAGATGCATTAAGATAACATAGCAATATAATGATATCCCAACAAGTAAATAAATGTTCCAACAAGGAACGGCTCCAATCTTCACCTGCAACTAGCAACGCTATAAGAGGGGCTGAGCAAAGCGGTAATATAGCCAATCAACGGTTTGCTAGGACATGGTGGGTTAGAGGTTTGACATGGCAATTGGGAGGCTGACAAGCAAATGGTAGGCATCGTAGCATTGGCATAGCAAAAGAGCGAGCAAACTAGCATAGCAAAGATAGTAGTGATTTCGAGGGTATGATCATCTTGCCTGCAAAGCTGTCAGAGTTGCTGGATCCTCAAAAGCAAACTCAACGGGCTCCTCGTTAGCGAACTCGTCTCCCGGCTCTACCCAAACAAGACAAACAAGCAACAAGTATACAATCAACCACGTGCAAACTCAAACAATAAGATGCAATGATGGGATGCTATGCGGGATGCGATGCGGGATGCATATGCAAGATATGACAGGAAATGCATGAACCTGGCCTCAACTTGGAAAACCAAGTATGCCACTGGAAAGATGAGATGAAATCGCTTGAAAATGATATAAAGAATGCCGGGATCGGAGTTACGGTTTGGAAATGGCAAGCGATTCAAAATTGACACCGGTCTGCAATTTACAGCAAGTAGGCCTCTAAATGCAACGAAATGAACATGCTACAGCACTCAAACATGACATCAAAATACATGGCAGGGAAGCATTCAAGATGCTTAACAAAAGACTAGCACTGCTCCACGGCCAATTCTTCCATTATGAGGTTCAAACAAGCATGGCAAAAACGCAAATGGTAAACAGATCTCAGACTTGGTGAAATTAACACTTGTCTGAAATTTCAGATCATGAAGCCCTCTTCAGAGCAACAAAACAACATGCTACAGGATCTGAACATGACAAAGTAAGACATGTCATGGAGCTACTCAACAAGCTTAACAAAAGACCCTTAGTGACCTTGAGCCAAAAGGGAACGGAAAATATACTAACAAGCACACGAACATAGCTAAAACATAATCAGTTTTCAGACTTGGTGAAAACTGAGACATGCTGAAATATAACTCACGAAGGCATGTAAACGAGCTTGATGCACTCACTACGGTGCAAGTCATGGCAAGGCAAGCATACATCCGTTAGGAAGGCACAAAATTCAAGCTAGACATGGCAAGAACAATGGCATAGCATGCACGGATCGACTACAACATCACCGGCAAAATTGCAAACGAGTTGACAATCTGCCCAGATTCACACGAAGCAAAAGTAGAGCTCGATTGACTCAAGCTAGGGTGCTCCATAATTGCAAACAAAGACATGGATGGATAGAGCACTACAATATTAACAAAACTCCTTTACTGATCATCCTCAAAAGAGGCACGGATCACTAGGAAACAGCATGAACATATGGCATCATGAACTAAACAATCCCAGACTTAGTGAAAACTACTAAGTCCCTGAAAACAGATTTACCGGGTGCCTCACTTTGCAAACTTGCACAAATCACCACACACATCACAAAAACGCATGGGTTGCACCTCTGGAAAGATAACAAAATCCTTAACAAAACATATGTAGGACTCACAGGCATAGCATGCACACAATAATCATGGCAAAAATGACAAAAGTCTAAGATGAACTAGCAGATCTGACAATTAACTCACGAAGCCCTCTTCTAACAGCATTTCGGGCATCAAGATGAACTCAAATGAAAATGATGCAATGGAATGAAATGATGTACTCATCGAGGCGAACATTTTGATATACTATATGTCCAAATCAGAGCCACGGATGCGGAGATATCACTGGTCAAAGATATCATAAAAAAATTAACGGAGAGAGGCAAAAGTCAACCCTCGCTAGGGTTACTGTAGCAACCAGATCTGGATCGGCGCGCACGGACTTCGAGGCATGCCGTAGTTGAGCTCCTGTTCGCCGGAATCGACGGGGATCGCCGGAGTGGAGAGGAGAGGCCGGGGCCGGGCCGGATCCGGTGAGGCCGAGGCGAGGGGCGGCGGCGTCGCGGCGGCCGGCGACGAGGCGAGGTGGCGGCGGGGTCACGGCGGCCAGCGACGAGGCGAGGTGGCGGCGGAGCGGCGCCGGGCGGCGGCGGCTCGCGGCGGAGGCGGCGGGGCCGGCGAACGGGGCGAGGAGGCAGGCGGCTTCGGGCGGCGGCGCGGGGAAGACGGGCCGCGGGGGCCGGCTTCGGGCTCCCCGGCCCGCGGCGGCGGCGAGGTGGCGGTGCCACGTGGCGGGAGGAGAGAGGCTGGGGGGAGCGGGGTGGACGTGTCCGGCCCGGGTTGGACATGTCCGGCGGCTGGATCTGAGATTTTTAGGGTTAGGGGAAGAATGAACCGCGAATTTTTGGAGGGGGTGTATATATAGGCATAGGGGGAGCTAGGAGAGTCCAAATGAGGTGCGGTTTTCGGCCACGCAATCGTGATCGAACGCTCTAGGTGATGGAGCAGAGTTTGGTGGGTTTTGGGCCAAATTGGAGGGGTGTTGGGCTGCAACACACACGAGGCCTTTTCGGTCCCTCGGTTAACCGTTGGAGGGTCCCTCGGTTAACCGTTGGAGCATCAAACGAAGTCCAAATGGTACGAAACTTGACAGGCGGTCTACCGGTAGTAAACCAAGGCCGCTTGGCAAGTCTCGGTCCAATCCAGGAAATGTTTAATCCCCACACACAGAAAGAAAGGTAGAAATGACCACCGGAGGAGAACGAAGCGCCGGAATGCAAAACGGACAACGGGGAAAATGCTCGAATGCATGAGATGAACACGTATGCAAATGCAATGCACATGATGACATGATATGAGATGCATGACAACGACAACAACACATGGAGACAAAAACCCGAACCCGAGAAAATAAAATAACTTAACGCCGGAAACGGCAAGAGTTGGATTACATATTAGGTAAATCATATCCGGGGTGTTACAACACTCCACCACTACGAAAGGATCTCGTCCCGAGATCTAGGACTGAAAGAACGCCGGGTACTCAGAACGGAGGTGATCCTCGCGTTCCCAGGTGGCTTCACGGTCGGAATGGTGTGACCACTTGACTTTGAGGAATTTGATTGACTTATTGCGAGTCTTGCGTTCAGTCTCTTCAAGAATAGCAACGGGGTGCTCACGATAAGAGAGATCTTCTTGGAGCTCAATGTCTTCGAAGTTGACGGTGCGTTCAGGAGTCTTGAAGCACTTGCAGAGCTGAGAGACATGGAACACGTCATGCACATTTGCAAAGTTTGAAGGAAGCTCGAGTTGATAGGCGAGATCGCCTCTCTTGCTGACGATCTTGAAAGGTCCCACGTATCTAGGGGCAAGCTTCCCTTTGATACCGAAGCGACGAGTACCTTTCATTGGAGAGACGCGGAGGTAAACATGATCTCCGATCTCGAAAGCCAAATCACGGTGCTTACTATCATAGTAGCTCTTCTGGCGGATTGGGCTGCTTTGAGGTTATCTCGAATGACTTTGCACATTTCCTCTGCCTCTGTGATTAAGTCATTTCCAGAAGCTGACGTTCACCGGTTTCAGACCAGTTGAGAGGGGTACGGCACTTCCTGCCATACAGAATTTCGAATGGGGCCTTGCCCGAACTTGCTTGAAAACTGTTGTTGTAGGAGAATTCAGCATATGGAAGACAATCCTCCCACTTCATGCCGAAGGAGATCACACAAGCCCTGAGCATATCTTCAAGAATCTGGTTGACACGCTCGACTTGACCACTAGTTTGAGGATGGAAAGCTGTGCTGAAGCGGATGTTGGTGCCCATGGCCTTCTGAAAAGAATCCCAAAACTTGGAGGTAAAGATGCTGCCATGGTCTGAAGAGATCACCTGTGGAATACCGTGCAGAGAGACAATTCGAGAGGTATAAGAGCTCCGCCAATTGAGCTGCAGTGATTGACTCTTTGATAGGCAGAAAGTGAGCCACTTTAGTGAGTTTGTCGATGACAACGAATATAGCATCATTGCCACGCTTGGACTTTGGAAACCCAGTCACGAAGTCCATCTCAATGTGGTCAAACTTCCATTTGGAATGGCAAGAGGTTGGAGGAGACCAGCTGGCCTTTGATGTTCTGCCTTCACTCTTCTGAAGACATCACATTCATTCACGAATTGAGCAATATCGCGCTTCATTCTAGTCCACCAATAAGCCTGCTTGAGGTCCTGATACATCTTCGTGCTCCTAGGGTGGATGGAGACGAGAGAATTGTGAGCCTCGTTCATGATCACTTTACGAAGGTCACCTTTTGGGCACAACAATACGATCCTCGAAGAAGAGAGTGTCCTTGTCATCAAGGGGTAGCACTTGTACTGGTTGTCTTGGCAATCCCAATCTTCACTTTTCACCATAGCATCAAGAAGCTGAGCTTGGCGAATCTGGTCTTCCAGGTAGGAGAGACTTGAAGGTGGCGGGAAACCTTTGAGGGACAACTTGCAGATTAAGTTTGCGGAAAGCTTCACAAAGCTCGGGTTGATAAGGCTTGAGAATCAGACTGTTGCAATAAGCCTTTCTGCTCAATGCGTCAGCAATCACATTGGCCTTGCCTGGAGTATACTCGATACTCGGATTATACTCTTGAATCATTTCGACCCATCGAGTCTGCCTGAGGTTGAGATTAGGCTGAGTGAAGATGTACTTGAGACTCTTGTGGTCAGTGAAGATGTCCACTTTTCTTCCCAATAAGAGATGTCTCCAAGTCAAAAGAGCATGCACAACTGCCGCCAACTCGAGGTCATGAGTGGGGTAGTTCTTCTCGTTGGGCTTCAACTGGCGAGAGGTATAAGCCACAACTTTCTTCTCTTGCATCAACACTGCACCAAGACCTTGGAGAGAGGCATCGCAAAAGACCTCGTACGGTTTGGATTCATCAGGAGGAGTCAGAACTGGAGCAGTGACCAATTTCTCTTTCAAAGTGTTGAAAGCAATGTCACATTCCGGAGACCAAACGTACTTGACGTGCTTCTGGAGAAGATTTGAGAGAGGCTTCGCGATCTTAGAAAAGTTCTCAACGAACCTTCGACTAAGCTTGCGAGACCGAGGAAGCTACGGAGTTGCTTCACGTTCTGAGGTGGTTCCCAATTCACAATTGCAGACACCTTCTCAGGATTCACCGCAATGCCCTTGGCAGAGATGATATGACCAAGATAAAGAACCTCATCGAGCCAAAATTCGCACTTGGAGAACTTGGCGTAGAACTGGTGTTCCCTGAGCTTATCGAGTACCAAACGCAAGTGCTTGGCATGATCTTCCTTGTTCTTCGAAAAACCAGAATGTCGTCGAGATAGACCAAAACGAAGTCATTGGTGTAGGCGTTGAAGATGAAGTTCATCATGCGAGAGAAAGTCGGAGGAGCGTTGACGAGGCCAAAAGACATGACAGTGTATTCATATGAACCATAGCTTGTCCTGAAAGCCGTCTTGGGAATATCTTGCTCACGGATTCGAATCTGATGATAACCCATACGGATATCAAGCTTGGAGAATACTTGGGCACCTTTGAGTTGTTCGAACAGCTCGTTGATGTTGGGAAGTGGGTATTTGTTCTTGATAGTCTTCTTGTTCAATGGACGGTAGTCAACACAAAGTCGGTCCTCTCAATCCTTCTTCTTCACAAAAAGTACTCCACAACCCCACGGAGAGGAACTGGGTCGGATGAGGCCCATTCGCTCTTGAATATCGAGTTGCTTCTTCAGCTCCTTCAACTCTTCAGGTCCGAGCTTGTAAGGACGCTTGCAAACCGGTTCCGTGCCAGGCTCAAGATCGATGACGAATTCAACTGGCTGGTGCGGAGGCATTCTTGGAAGCTCTTCTGGAAAGACGTCTTGATATTCGCAAACGACTGGAATTTGCAAGATGGCATCCAGTTCACCCTTCTCATTGAGAGAAAACAGACGGATTGTATCGTCATTAGCGGCAAAGACAATTACATCCTCAGACGAATGAGTCAATTGAATTTGCCTGGCTGCACAATCAAGCTGAGCCTTGTGCTTAGAAAGTCAATCCATCCCGAGAATAAGATCAATATCCGAGTTACCAAGCACCATTGGAGAAGCCAGAAACTTGAAATCACCCAGCATGATAGAAACATCCGGGACTATTGAAGTAGCCCTCATAGACTTAGCCGGAGAAACCACTCCCATAGGTTTACCCAACATTTGCGAAACGAAGTCATGCTTGGAAACAAATGATCTTGACATGAAACAACGCGATGCACCAGTGTCAAAAAGAACTTTTGCGGGAATAGAGTTAACTGGAAAGTTACCCATGATGACATCTGACGAGTCCTCTGCGTGAGCTGCATTCAGCAAGTTGACCTTGGCGTGCTTGGGGTTATGTTTGACCACAGCTGTACTTGCCGATCTCACAGGAGGAGGAGGAGACGCCTCTGATTGAAGCATTTGTTGGCATAGTGACCCTTCTGTTGGCACTTGTTGCACGTGACCTCTGAAAGCGGACGGTGATACGGAGCACTCGATCTTGGAGCTTGAGACGAAGTCTTGTTCTGAAAGCCAGGGTTGGTGGGTGGGAAGATCCACTGCCACCTTTGCTCTTTGCTGATACGGCTGACGGAACGGAGGAGGAGGAAGCCAATACTTCTGCTGCTTGGCCACTTGAGTAGAGGAAGAAGGAGTAGCATCTCTGACTCGCTTCTTGGAAGCATCACACCTCAGTTGAGCAGCTCTTGCTTCAATGCCATGTTGTAGAACTCATCGTACCTCAAGGGCTCAAAGAGAACAAGAGCTAGCTGGATTTCTTCTCTGAGACCACCCCTGAACTGGTATATCATGCTCTTCTCGTCAGGGACGTCCTGCTTAGCAAAGCGGGCGAGCTTCTGAAACAACTTGTTGTAGTCATAGACAGACAAAGAGCCTTGCTTCAGGTTGCGGAATTCCTCACGCTTGCTTTCAACCACGCTCTGAGGAATATGATGAGCTTTGAAGTCTTGACGGAATTCATCCCAGGTAATCACACGGCCTCCTCTGGAATCTTGTACTGCTGGAACCATTCTGCAGCTTGGTCTTTGAGTTGGAAGGAAGCGAACTTGACAAAGTCCTCAGGCCTGACGTTACTGCACTCGAAATGCTTGCACAAGTCCACAAGCCAATCGTCAGCATCAGTTGCCTCAACACAATTGCTGAAGGTCTTTGGCTGTTAGCAAGGAACTGGTTGAGTGTAGCAAAGTGATTCTGATTGTTGCCTTGGTTCGCCTTGGTTCGCTTGATTGCGCTCTTGAAGAATTTGCATGATCAACTGCGTGTTTGCATTGGTTGCGGCCATCACAGCTTGCCATGCCTCCGGAGGAGGTGGAGGTGGTGGCGGATCAGGATTCGGAGTCGTGCGCGTTGGAGGAGCCATCCTGAAGAGGTTGACATCCATTAGCACATTGATAGACAAATATTGAAGCTGAATCCAACGGAATGAAATTGCAACATATAGTCTTCACATCCGAACAAAAATGAACGAATGCATTCCTCTTGAAATGGTCACATATCCATAAATTGAGAAGCCACTTAGAATTTAGGTAGAGAAATAAATCAACAAGGTACGGATCAAGAACGAATACTCGGTAAGAAATCCCAATCTCAAACCAAATATCCGTGGAAGAAGAACTAGAGCTACGAGAATTCCCACCTATGAAACTCCCGAACCTTTCCGGTTATGCAATCAGGTGTTGAGGATACAGGGGAAGCATAATATCTCACCCAAACTAGCAAATCCTACATCCAGCTGTATCCATCCTTCAACACATAACCGAGAAAAACTTCGGAAACCATCTACCTCAACCTTCGAAAAGCATCCGTTATACAAGTTATGGCAATACTCCCGAACTCCCGCCCCAGTACTGGGTGGCGTCGAGGTTATCTCACCAACACTGCATAAAAGAGATTTTCGATGTCGGCGTACTAAACTCAGGTATTCCAGAACTGCAACGATAAAATTGTGACGACAACACCTCGGAGCTCAACTCCCCGGGACACTGCCACAACCCCTAAATGACAGAGGCACCAAGAACAATGTTCTCGTCACAAAACCATCGGAACGATTCCAAGATACCCGCGTGATCCTAAATTTTTTTTAGTGAAATTTGAGAAGAGAAGAGTCAAAACTCTACGTCAGGATGCCTTACCAGAGCGATGAAGACTGGGGAGTAAAAAGAATTCCTAAACTCTCCGATATATAATTCCTAAATGACTCAAAACATTTTTTTCTAGACTCAACAACGGCTGCTAAAAACGATCAATCAGTGGGGGCTCCTAAGGTCGGGGAAGGCTCTGATTACCAACTGTGTGAGCCACAGGGACTCAGCAATCTCGCACCCTCGCGATCAAGACTATTTAAGCTTATAGGTAAGGCAAGGTAAAATATGTGGAGCTGCAGCAAGCGACTAGCATATATGGTGGCTATCCTGTTCGCAAAAGAGAGCGAGAAGAGGAGGCAAAGCGTGAGCGAGAAACTAGAGGGCATCCTGCGGCAAGCATTACTCCAACACCGTGTTCACTTCCCGGACTCCGCCGAGAAGAGACCATCACGGTAACTCACACTGTTGATTCATTTTAATTAAGTTAAGGTTCAAGTTATCTACAACCGGACATTAACAAATTCCCATCTGCCCATAACCGCGGGCACGGCTTTCGAAAGTTCAAATCCCTGTAGGGGAGTCCCAACTTTGCCCATGACAAGCTCTCACAGTCAACAAAGGAATAGACCTCCTCCCGAGATGTTCCGATCAGACTCGGTATCCCGGTTCTTCAAGACAACTCTGACAATGGTAAAACAAGTCCAGCAACACCACCTGCTGTGCCGACAAATCCCGATAGGAGCTGCACATAACTTGTTCTCAGGGCACACCGGATAAGCTAAGCGTACGGGAGCCAACGTAACCCAAGTTGCCAAGGGACGGCCCCGCACGGTGCTCTAGGTTGGACCAACGCTCAGAGGAGCACTGGCCCGGGGGGGTTTAAAATAAGATGACCCTTGAGTCCGTGAAACCCAAGGGAAAAGGCTAGGTGGCAAATGGTAAAACCAAGGTTGGGCATTGCTGGAGGAGTTTTATTCAAGGCGGACTGTCAAGGGGTTGCCATTATAACCCAACCGCGTAAGGAACGCAAAATCCGGGAACATAACACCGATATGACGGAAACTAGGGCGGCAAGAGTGGAACAAAACACTAGGCGAGAGGCCGAGCCTTCCACCCTTTACCAAGTATATAGATGCATTAAGATAACATGGCATAATAATGATATCCCAACAAGTAAATAATGTTCCAACAAGGAACGGTCTCCAATCTTCACCTGCAACTAGCAACACTATAAGAGGGGCTGAGCAAAGCGGTAACATAGCCAATCAACGGTTTGCTAGGACATGGTGGGTTAGAGGTTCGACATGGAAATTTGGGAGGCTTGAAAGCAAGTGGTAGGCATCGTAGCATGGGCATAGCAAAAGAGCGAGCATCTAGCAAAGCAAAGATAATAGTGATTCGAGGGTATGATCATCTTGCCTGCAAATTTGTCAGAGTTGACTGGATCCTCGAAAGCAAACTCAACGGGCTCCTCGTTAGCGAACTCGTCTCCCGGCTCTACCCAAACAAGACAAACAAGCAACAAGGACATAGTTAACCATGTGCAAACTCAAACAACATGATGCAAAGATGGTATGCTATGCGGGATGCAATATGTGATGCATATGCAAGATTTGACAAGGAATGAATGAACCTGGCCTCAACTTGGAAATCCAAGTGTGCCACTGGAAAGATGAGATGAAACCGCTTGAAAACGATATAAAGAACGCCGGAAACGAAGTTACGGTTTGGAAATGGCATGCAATTCAAATAGGACCACGTTCTGCGATTTACAGCAAGTAGCCATCTAAATGCAACAAGATGAACATGCTACACCACCGAAACATGGCATAAAAATACATGGAAGGAATCCATTCATGATGCTTAACAAAAGTCTAGCAGTGAGCTACGACCAATTCATCCAATAACAGGTTCAAACAAGCAAGGCAAAAATGCATTTGGCAAACAGATCTCAGACTTAGTGAAATTAACACTTGTCTGGAATTTCAGATCAGATAGCACTCTTCGGAGCAACAAAACTACATGCTATAGGACCTGACCATGGCAAAGTAAATCATGGCATGGAGCTACTCAAAAGGCTTAACAAAAGTCCCTTAGTGACCTTGAGCTCAAATGGTGACGCAGCACCTAGAATAGCCTATGGACGAATATTATGAAGTGGCATCTTGTATATTTCGTCCAAGGCTTCATGCACTCCTTATGGCGGCTTCAAAGTCCTAAAATCATCACTTGTAACTCCGTTCTTGATCCCCTTGCGCATGCCATCAACTCCATGCGTGTTCTTGCTCCAATGTTCATCCTTCTCCAAGCTAGGCCCTTCATTTGTAAGCAAAACAAATGTATCCAATTTAGGCAGCATCATAATCTCATGAACATTAGAATCATTACCAAGAAACGAAAGTACCTGGTAATTTAATTGGCGTGCGCGAGCTCTAGTAATTGGTCCAGTATATGTAACAGTAGGGGCTGTGGGTGTAACAATGGTATTGATGTCCTCATCACTACGGGTAGGGCTATGTTGAAACCAACGAACTCGTACATAACCGTACATCGTCTTTATCAATGATCGGGAAATATCTTGAATGTTGTGCAAAGGAAACAGACAGACAACACAATATATTAGTTCTGCTAGAACATTAAGTTGACGTGTAGCCCTTTCTAAAAAAGTCCAGGTAAAAAATAGAACAGGTCACAATCAAATGTACTAGCACATCAATGCTTCACACCTATAGCTCAGATTTTAACTAGTATCTGACAAGATTCAGTTGTTACCTCAAATTAGAGCACATCCAGGCAGCCATCCCTGCCTCTTCTCCCAAAGAAGCAGTGGCCTCCACCGCGTGATGGAGTAGGACCTGTGTCATCCATCATTCCGAGAAACACGGGGAAAGTCTGACGTCGACTCCTGTAATGGACGCCGTCGACGGACCCGGGCACCAGCGGCGGCAACAGGACTTCGGTTGATGGATTGACCACTTCTTCAACATGCATGAACACTCGATACAGGTACATCCCTAACGTGGTCTGCGGCGGCCTTGGTGGCAATGAATAGTACAACCCGGGTTCCTCCATCGATATCTCAACACCAATCACCTTCGGTATGGTGGACGGCTTCTTCATCCATGCCATAACCGTCGGAGCCTAGCTGTCTGGAGGAACAAACATACTTACGAGCTCACCTCCAAGGTCGTTGATAAGCTCATTCATGGACTCGTTGTTCCAAGCACGTCGAGGCATGCGGTGGAAGGTAAGCTTTGTTAAAAACTCAAGCTCAGAGGGCACTGAGCCCCATCCTGGGTGCCACCGATCAAACTCACCAGCGCGCCATCGTAGAACAAACGCCGGGAAGATTCAAACACATGACTGCAGTCGAAAGTTGTCTAGAACTTGATGAAGAAATCAGCTGGTGGCGGACAGACTTCGACGAGCAAGTCACATATGTGGATGCCGTGCGCAATGCAAAGAGCTTTGACAAGCTCGTCTGGCGAGACAGGAGGCCATTCGCCATTGATGGTTACCATCAGCACTTTGGCGGCAAACTGGTCGTCAGTGCTACCATGCCACTGTTGAGCGACAGCATGCAGCGCCCGAAGGCAGGACGGACCTCAGGATATCCGGCTCGGAGATCTGTGTTGTCCGTCGACATTATAGTGCGCTTGAGTACATGGAGTACAGGAGGGGGATTTGGGGAAACTGGAGTAGGAATCGAGATTCCAAAGGTGGGGGAGGGGCGGGAGATTGGGGATGAAAAGGTAGCATAATTTCGAACACGCGCCAATATGCTCTCGGCGCGCAAGAGTCCCAATTCTTTTTTTTGAGAGCCCTGCCTTTTTTTAGGATCTTTTGAGAGCCCGGCATGAGAGTCATAATTGAAATGTTTGGCATTGCGTTACTACTCGACCCATATTCAACGTCACCTCACTGGCCCAAACAATTGTACATCATCGAAAAGACACTTAGCTCAAATTATAACTTGAAAAAAAGGAGATATACTCTGAA
The DNA here is from genome assembly GCF_003073215.2 of Triticum urartu. Taxonomy (NCBI): domain Eukaryota; kingdom Viridiplantae; phylum Streptophyta; class Magnoliopsida; order Poales; family Poaceae; genus Triticum; species Triticum urartu. The sequence continues at coordinate 124,883,785 of NC_053025.1, read as the reverse complement.
CATTGGAGGATGGTGATGCCCTCATTTAGCCCACCAGCAGTTCGAGACAATAAACAGTTCGAAACAACGATATATACAACATTCAAACACTGACTAGTGACTACTACTGACATAAATAGCAAGACATGATAGTTCATAAGAAGTCTTGCTACACCACCAAAACGCACCCATTTGCAGCGCTCAGACTCTCGTGATCCAGACGAGAATGACATTCTAAGTAGAGGCAACTATTACATAGTAAGAGTGACATAGACGAGGAAGACCAAATGACAAGGAATATGCATAACAAAAGAGAGAACTGCCCATCCAGAACAAGCAGCAAAGACAACAAGTCATTTGAAGAGGGATGATCCAACACCATCATAATTTGCAGCCCTGCTTCAGCCACCAGTGATCCGGAGACACCAGTACTCCACCCTTTCAACACAACAGCCCAGTTACCTATCAACCTGAAGGCTTTAACCACATCACTGCCTGTCGGACTCGACACATCCAAGGATCAAAGTTAATCCAGATGCCTTTGTCATTCTCACCTTCTTTTGACTGCAGGCTGTATCATTGACAATCAGGGGAGTTTTCTCGCGAACTCCTAGGGCTCGCTGTGTAGACATAGTTTTCCATAGCAAACAGAGCCACTCTACCATCAAGGTCCTTGCCAACGGTGATCTCCTGGTTAATCGGATAATTGAGTCTAAGAAACAGAGAGTGTCAACCAAGGCTATTTACCCGCCTCCAACTTGATAGAGGCAAAGGTGTCCCGTCTTTCGATGATATGGTGGCTATCATTTTAGAGGAAGTCGACTTTCACGATCCGACTACGAGCGTGGACGTCACGCCTTAGCAATCGCTAAACCAACTCCGAGAGGTTATTGACCATGCCGGAGCACGATCAACCTGACCATGAAGGTTTGTTTCCCGCAGGCAAATGAAGAACAAGCAAGAAACTAAGATTGCAATATGGATATGGCGAATATAAGAGGAAAGCTTTATTGATCAAAGGTGGGGTTCTATGACGCCTTTGTTTGGTCGTTGAACACAAACGAAGTATGCGAAGTTGCAGCTATGGCGAAATTTAATCTAAACAAAACCCAAAGTCTAAATTGTGCCCTAAGGGATGTATATATGGAGGAGAGAGGGGGAATTTCGTGGCCCTTGGAGGAGGGGTAAGAAACCAACCCTAACTCTGCCATACGGACTCTAAAAACAGCCTATACTTAAGTATTTCGAAAATACATGGGCCTGGCCCAATAATAAGGTGACGCAGCACCTAGAATAGCCTCTGGACAAAATTTATGAAGTGGCATCTTGTATATTTCATCCAAGGCTTCATGCACTCCTTATGGTGGCTTCAAAGTCTTGAAATCATCACTTGTAACTCCGTTCTTGATCCCCTTGCGCATGCCATCATCTCCATGCTTGGTCTTGCTCCAGTGTTCGTCCCTCTTATCCATGCCAGGCCCTTCATTTGTAAGCAAAACAAATGTATCCAATTTAGGCAGCATCATATTCTCATGAACATTAGAATCATTACCAATAAACGAAAGTACATGATAATTTAACGGGCGTGCGCGATCTCTAGTAATTGGTCTAGTATGTATAGCAGCAGGGGCTGTGGGTGTAACAATGGTATTGATGTCCCCATCATCCTCCCCTTCTTGAAATGAAGTCGTCCTCGACGGAAGCTCATCTTCCTCACCCAAATAAGGCTTCAAATCTGTAATGTTAAAAGTGGGACTAACCCCAAAATCTACAGGCAGCTGAAGTTTATATGCATTATCATTTATTTTCTCTAACACCTTAAAAGGACCATTAGCACATGGCATTAGTTTTGATTTGCGCAAATTAGGAAATCTATCCTTACGCAAATGTAACCAAACAAGATCTCCAGGTGCAAACACAACATGTTTTCTACCCTTATCTCCAGCAAGTTTATATTTAGCATTCATACGCTCAATGTTTTCCTTAGTTAACTCATGCATTTTTAAAATCAATTCAGCACGTTCTTTGGAATTAAAATTAACCTTCTCCGAAGATGGAAGAGGCAACAAATCAATAGGTGCACGAGGTAGGAAACCATACAGAATTTCAAAAGAGCACATCTTAGTAGTAGAATGCAATGAACGATTATAAGAAAATTCAATATGAGGCAAGCATTCCTGCCAAATTTCTTATGATTCTTCAAAACAGCCCTAAGCATAGTAGACAATGTTCTATTGACTACTTCAGTTTGTCTATTAGTTTGGGGGTGACAAGTAGTACTAAAAGCAGTTTAGTCCCCAACTTAGCCCATAAACATCTCCTAAAGTGGCTAAGAAATTTAGTATCACGATCTGAAAAATTAGTATTTGGCACACCATGCAAGCGAATAATTTCACGAAAGAACAAATCAACAACATTGACAGCATCATCGCTTTTATGACACGGTATAAAGTGTGCCATTTTCAAAAATCTATCCACGACAACAAATATGCTATCCCTCCCCTTCTTTGTTCGAGGTAAACCTAAAACAAAGTCCATAGATATATCCTCCCAAGGAACACTAGGTACATGCAAAGGCATATATAAATCATGAGGATTGAGTCATGACTTAGCTTTTTGACATGTAGTGCAGCGAGCAACAAAACACTCAACATCCCGTCTCAGCTTTGGCCAAAAGATATGTGTAGCAAGTATATCCTCCATCTTCTTGACGCCGAAGTGTCCCATTAGTCCTCCTCCACGCACCTCCTGCAACAACAAAAGACGAACGGAGCTAGCTGGAATGCATAGCTTGTTAGCACGGAACACAAATCCATCATTAACGACAAACTTGTTCGACGTTCTTCCTTCTTTACAATTATGCATCTTTAAAATCAGCATCATGCACATATTGATCTTTGATGGTCTCCAAACCAAATAATTTGAAGTCAAGTTGTGAAAGCATAGTATAGCGACGAGAAAATGCATCGGCAATAACATTTTCTTTACCCTTCTTGTGTTGAATGACATAAGGTAAAGTCTCAATGAATTCAACCCATTTAGCATGTGTACGATTCAGTTTAGATTGACTTTTAATATGTTTCAATGATTCATGATCATAATGTATAACAAATTCTTTGGGCCATAAATAATGTTGCCCTGTTTCTAAAGTCCGAACAAGAGCATATATTTCTTTATCACAAGTAGAATAATTCAAACTATGTCCACTCAATTTTTCAGAAAAGTATGCAACAGGTTTGCCATCTTATAATAACACACCTCCTAATCCAATTCCACTAGCATCACATTCAAGCTCAAAAGTCTTATTAAAATCAGGAAGTTGGAGTAAAGGAGCATGTGTCAACTTATCTTTCAATACCGCGAAGGCTTCTTCCTGTGCGGTACCCCAAACAAATGGTACATCCTTCTTTGTAAGGTCATTGAGAGGTGCATCAATGGTGCTGAAATCTCTCACAAACGCCTATAGAATCCGGCGAGGCCAAGAAAACTCCTCAATTGTGTGACTGTTTTGGGTTGCGGCCAACTCTCAATAGCTTCAATCTTGGCTTTATCAACTTCAATTCCTTGTGGAGTAACAACATAGCCAAGGAAAGATACCCAGTCGGTGCAAAAGGTGCACTTCCCAAGGTTACCAAACAAACGTGCATCCCGTAGAGCAATAAAAACAACACGTAAATGTTCCAAATGTTCTTCCAAAGATTTTCTATAAATCAGTATATCATCAAAATAGGCTACCACAAATCGTCCAATGAAAGCACGTAAAACTTCGTTCATTAGTCTCATGAAAGTACTAGGTGCATTAGTTAACCCAAAAGGCATGACTAACCACTCATATAATCCAAAATTAGTTTTAAATGTTGTTTTCCGTTCATCTCCCAATTTCATACGAATTTGATGGTATCCACTACGCAAATCAACTTTGGAGAATATTGTAGAGCCACTCAATTCATCAAGCATATCATCTGGCCTAGGAATAGGATGACGATAACGAATAGTAATATTATTAATGCCTCTACTATCAACACACATACGCGATGTACAATCCCTTTTCGGCACTAGAATAATAGGAACAACACAAGGACTCAGGGATTCACGAATATAACCTTTGTCGAGCAGCTCCTGGACTTGACGCATAATCTCCTCCGTCTCCTCTGGATTGGTACGGTACGGTGCACGGTTGGGTAGCGATGCATCGGGAATTAAGTCAATCTGATGCTCAATCCCTCGAATAGGTGGTAATACCGGTGGCATGTCTTGTGGAAAGACGTCAGCGAACTCTTGCAAAATGTTAATAACAACCGGAGGCAAAGAGGAAGGCACGTCCTCGAATGAAAATAATGCATCTTTGCACACAAAAGCATAGCAAATAGATTTGCTGAAATCTAGATCATTGATATTAGATTTGGTGGCAAGTAAACTTGCACTTTTCAATTTAATTTCAGAAGCAACATTAGATGGTTTATTATTAGGCTTCATGTGTTGCTCAAATTCTTTTGCCACAATCTGATTTTCACTCTTATTTTTCTCCTGGTTTGCTTTATTAGCTCTATTAATACCATCTTTCAAAATGGAATCAAGAGTCATAGGAAGCAAAGTAATATTTTTATCCTTATGAACAAGAGTATACTGATTTTTTTTCTACCATGGTGTACAGAATTTTTATAAAATTGCCATGGTCTACCAAGTAATAAAGAATATGCTTGCATAGGTACCACATCACAATCAACATAATCAGCATATGTAGAGATACTAAAATGCACACGAATGGTACGTGTTACCTTAACCTTGCCGCTATTGTTGAACCATTGGATGTAGTAAGGATGTGGATGCGGTCTTGTGGTGAGAGAGAGCTTCTCCACCATCTCCATGCTAGCCAAGTTGTTGCAGCTCCCTCCATCTATGATGACGCGAGTAGAACGTTCCTTCACAACTCCCTTTGTATGGAACAAATTATGCCTCTGATTTTGCTCAGCTTGTGCAACCTGCACACTCAAAACACGTTGAGCAACTAAACATTCATACATGTCAGCATCTTCAGCAGCCATGTATTGCGTCTCATGATCAGAATCATCTGCACCGTGTTCATGTGTAATAAGAGCCATAGTCTCCTCATCATAGTCATTACCAGACTCATACCCACCATCCTCAGTAGCAATCATCACGCGCTAAGATTTGCATTCTCTCGCAAAATGTCCTCTTCCCTTACAAGGACGAAAAATAATATCACTTGTGTGCCATGTTGATGCCATGGAAGAAGAAGAGCTCTGCGCAGGCCCGACAGGTGTGCTCTTGGCAGATAGTGGTGGTTGTGCCTGCTTTCTTGTATCATAGCTGGAGGTAGCACCTGATGGAGGTGCTGGTGTAGTGGAAGTAGAGGATGCACGTGGTGTCCATGATGAAGATCAACCTGCAAAAAAGTTAGTCCGTGCCAATGCATGTCGATCCTGCACTTCACGTTCAGCTTTACAAGCAAGATGGAATAAACGAGTGATATTATTATACTCCTTATACTCTAGAATGGTCTGAATCTCTCTATTTAATCCACCCATAAAATGTGCAAGCATAGCTTCATTCTCCTCAACAATACCACATCTAATCATGCCAGTTTGTAATTCCTAATAATATTCTTCTACAGAATTTTTTCCTTGTCTTAAACGCTGCAATTTTTGAAGTAATTCATGTTGATAATATGGTGGAACCCAACGAGTACGCATAGCAGTTCTCGAAGCAGCCCAAGTAGCTGGAATAGGATATAATCTACAATGTTCAGACCACCAAACACATGCAAAACTAGTGAAAGCACAAACAGCAACAGGAACACGTCTCTCCTCGGGATATTGTGAACATGTAAAACATTGTTCAGTTTCTAACTCCCAAGTAAGATATATATATCAGGAACATATCTACCCTCAAATGGTGCAATATTCAACTACAGTTTAGGAAAAAGGTCATGATCTCGTACCTCAGGTAGTGGTGCAGCCCTACCGTTACGATGATATACCTGAGGATGACCTGGTGGTGGTGGTGCTGGTGGTTGCACGTAGTTCTGATTTTGATCAACCTCATCCTCGTAATGGTCCTCCACCTCTACAGTAGCAGCAGGAGCTACAGAAGCATCAACAGCAGCACCAGAAGTTTGCCCAGGGTCAATGGGAATGCGCTGTGCTCGTCCCACTTGATTTGGAAGGCGATGTTGTTGTTGTTGTTGTTGTTGTAGAGGTGCATTAGGTGCAGCCGATGGTGGTGGTGGAAGACGCGCGAGCAATTCATTAAACTTGTTATCGAGCTTTGTTTCGAACGTCTTCTCCATGCCATCTATCTTCTCCATGGACTCTTCAAATCTGTTTAGCACATCTTGCACCTGTCCACTCATCATTTGCTGAAATTTATCATGCAACTCCTTATTCGTCATGTTCTCCCAGTCAGTATCGTCGGCTTGTGATCCTGCCATTGTTAGTAGCAATAGAAACACACAAGAATATGATCCTACAAACTACTAACAAGAGGTGGTGGTGGGTGTCACAAATCCGTCAAGCAAATCTCAAATTCTTACCAGTTCTTACCAAGCAGCAGGTGGTGATCGGCAACTGTTGTAGTCAAAACTCTCAAAAGCTTGGATAGAGCGATTGCCAGGGAGAGTCAAACACACGACGTAGATATATGTGGAGCTGGGAAGGCTTACAGTATGGTAGCAAAATGGGTCAGCAATAATCAATTCAGAGATGCAAAGTTGAATTAACGCTCAACGACGGTACTGTGCTGGTCCTAGGCTAGACTGTACTAGAGACGCGAACCTAGAACACGAACAAAATCATGACGCAGCACGTAAACAAGGGAGGAGCACTCTTTGAATCTTTTTTCCCCTTTTTCACTTTTTTGCACTTTTTTCCTCTTTTTTTTGCTCCGCAACAAATTTTTTCGAAAAAAGTCTACGAATGGTCTAAAAACTGCCTAGACATATTTTTTTTTTGAGTTTGGAACTATTTTTCTTCTGCGGGTAGCACAGAAATTGGGGAATCTGACTAGGTCATGACTCGATGTATCGCGTGATCTAGAACCCAAAAACAAAGCAGCAAATACTGGACTCGGACTAGGACTGGTGGCGGAGATGAATCTGGTGGAACTCGGACTGGTGGTTGTACACGGCGATGGTATATCTGGACTCGGATTGGTGGTGGTATATGGCGATGGTATATGTGGACTCGGATTGGTGGTTGTATATGGCGATGGTATATGTGGACTCAGATTGGTGGTTGCATATGGCAGCGGCGATGGTGGGGTGGTGGTATATGGCAATGATGATGACGATGGTGCGGTGGCAGCTTGACAACCTGTGAACAGAACTCGAAACTCTAAGGGACTAGGCGCTAAGACCAGCAACTCGACATGACGATGCAACCGCAAATTCAACAAAGCAAACTTTAAAAATACTATGCAAAGGCTCAGATTGGTTCAGATATGATGAACTAACCCTAATTTTTTTGGCTTTTCTATGGACTATAGGTATGAAGAACAGACTCGACCTAAACTACGAAAAACTGTAAAATCTCACCGAGCAACCTGGAAATCTGATACCACTTGATAGAGGCAAAGGTGTCCCGTCTTTCGATGAGATGGTGGCTATCGATTTGGAGGAAGTCGACTTTGACGATCCAACTACAAGCGTGCGAGGACATCGCGCCTTAGCAATCGCTAAACCAACTCTGAGAGGTTATTGACCACGCCGGAGCACGATCAACCTGACCATGAAGGTCTGTTTCCTGCAGGCAAATGGAGAACAAGAAAGAGACTAAAATTGCAATCTGGATATTGCGAATATAAGAGGAAAGCTTTATTGATCAAAGGTGGGGTTCTGTGACACCTTTGTCTGGTCGTTGAACACAAACGAAGTACACGAAGTTGCAGCTATGGCGAACTTTAACATAAACAAAACCCGAAGTCTAAACGATGCCCTAAGGGATGTATATATGGAGGAGAGAGGGGGGATTTCGTGGCCCTTGGAGGAGGGGTCTGAAACCAACCCTAACTCTTGTTTCCCCACACATATGGACTCTAAAAATAGCCTATACTCAAGTATTTCGAAAATACATGGGCCTGGCCCAATAATAAGGTGACGCAGCACCTAGAATAGCCTCTGGACAAAATTTATGATGTCACCATCTAGCTACTTCATGCATTAGAGTGCTTGCATCATGCTTAATTTATCAGAAACTTGGAAATGGGGATGACAGAAGCCCCAGCACCCCCCTGAAACAACCTAGGGTTTACTAAAAATATTTTCAATGAACCAGAAATGCCCTTCTAAAATGTTCATCATCTTTGCCTTGGTCCTAAAACCTCTGACAAAAATGGTGCACAATTTTCTAGGTCATCCTAAGGTCACTGGATTAAATCATTAGCTATTTGAATTTGAGCATTTAAATGCTAGTAAATATTTTAAATGCTCAAATAATCCTAAATTGAAATGTTCCATGTTGGATATATTCCAAATAGTGGCCATGAGCAGTTTGGTGATTTTTGAAGGAGTCTAGCTATTTTTAGAAATGCCACAAACTTGCAGAAATAAAACAAAACAGAAAATATAAAAAAGGAAAGGGACTTACTAGGCCGCAACCTACCTGGCAGGCCCACCTGGCGGCCCAGCACTGTGTTGTTCCATGCCAGCAAGCTGCTTCTTCCCCGCCACGCAGGCAGGCGGGAGGTGGCGCCGGCCGCGAGAGCTCGCCACGGTGCCAGCAGCTTGCCACTGCGCCCCTGGACGCTCTGGTCGACCTCCACGTCACCTCCTCGACTGCCTGGACACGCCCACTCCCCCCTGCTCCTCTCCCTCGCTCTTCCCCCACCATGGCCGACGCTGCCGCTCTCGTGCCGACGTGAAAACCACAGCCACCGTCGCCTCCTCGCCGTCTCGCCATGTCCAGCAACTTTGCCACCGTCCTCTCCATCGAACAGACCGAGCCCCGAGCGCTCGTTCGCCCTGAAGCCACCGCACCGACCTCGTCTTCACTGCCTGTCGCCGGAGATCCACTTCGCCATCACGCTCGCTCTAGCTCGTCCCTGACCTCGCCGCCTAGCTTGTCGTTACCACCGTGAGCTCCTGCATCTCCCCCTCCTTTCCGTTCTCGCTGCCGTCCACTGCAACGACTACAACGAGCTCAACCACACGCGTCGCCGCCGAGCTCATCGCCGACGTGTCTCCGGCCACGCAACGGCCTCGCCACCCTGTCCACTAGCCTCACCGCACCGCAAAGACCACGTAGGTGCTGGCACCGCTCTTTCAGAGCCATCGCAACGACGAGTTCGGCCTCACACGAACTCCGGCAGCCGCAAAGCTCATCGCCGACATCGTTTCCGGCGACCCCGAGCTCCACCTCCACCACCAATCATCGCGGCTTGCTCCCAGCTACCCGTAGATGGCTCCGCCGTCCATTTGGTCACCGGAGCACCAAACCCGCACTGCCCCGCCGCGTCTGGGGTCACCTGCGTCATGTCGCCGGTGGGTTTGACCCATTTGACCATGTGAGCCCGCCCTGCTAATTACCCTAGGATTAGGACTAACTAAAATTAGTTAGTCTAATGACACTGACACGCGGGACCCACTGGTCAGGTTTGACCTGAACCGTCCCCATTGACTGATGACGTCACCCTGATGTAATGCTGACGCAGTAAATCATTTACTGGATTTATTCTTATATAGGAAATTCCAAAAAATCTTATAAACTTCAAGAATTCATAGAAATTAATCTGTAACTCCAAATGCAAAGATTTATACATGAAAAATGATCAGAAAAATCCAATCTTTCCATCTGTAATGGTTTCATGCATGTCAGAACACTTTAACATTGCTGTTTAAGTGAAACAAGCTAATGCATTAATAAGACTTCATATCATGGGCTTTCATTTGAATCTTTGATTCAAATGGACTCAAACCAACCTGTTTTAGAATGCATTAGCCAAAACTCGCCCATATTGCCATGTCATAGCATGTATCATACTGTTGCATATTGCCATGTGATGATTGTCTTCCGTTGTGTCTTTCGTGGTAGGTTCTGCCTCTGAGGATACCCACGAATATCCGACTGAAGGGCAGTATCCTACTACCACTCCATCAGGCAAGCATCCCCATTGATCATATCGATACAATCCCATGTTCTCGCTCCTGCTCTCATTTACTGCATTTAAGACAACAATGTTTCAAACTACTGTGTGTAGCGGTAGTTGAACCCATTTCCTCTGCATGACCTGTCATTGCCACAGTAACTAGATGAAACCCACTAGCATGTGTAGGAATTGATTGAGCCATGTCTGTGTTTCCTACCTTGCTATGCCTGCTATGCTTAGAGTCGTGTTAGGTCTGGTTCATCTGGGTGATGGGCTAGAGTGAAATGATTATGTCGGTAATGTGAGTGATGTGTTGAACACGACTTGGTAAAGGTATTGATGAGAGGCCTTGTAGGTGTACATGGTGGGTTGTTTCATTGGAACCGTCCTTAAGCACTGAGATCTGTATGTGTGATTTAAGAACCAGCTACTACCATGCATTGGGCCCAAAACCAATGGACCCTCTCGGCTTCTTAACCACCCTAGTCCTCTGTCCAGGAGTTGCAACTAGTTTCCGGTGTTTATAGGATATGTGTTGGAGGCCGTGCGTAGCGCTGACCCTAGGGGTTGGCTATGATGCAGTAGATACACGGTGGTCGGGTATGCTGGGCGCCCGTTTGGTGTCTCGAAACCCTGTACACATCGTTCGGGGTCGTATGTGGAAACCTCGGCCGGACTCCCTGCGGATGGAATCCGGATAGGCGATAAACCTGGACTAGAGACTTGAGTGTTTAGGTAGGCCGTGGCCGACACCCTCGTTGGGCTTCCGCTTGAAGGTTGCCGAGTACATGTCGTGTAAACAGCGGTAAGTGGTAAGAGCGTGTGTGAAGAAGTACACCCCTGCAGGGTTAACATCATCTATTCGACTAGCCGGGTCCGCGGTAAAGGACTACTTGGTTGCCTATACAGTTCATAGACAAGTAAATGGATACTCCTAAAAGCCTCAAGACAAGTGTGAGTGTCGTGGATGGCCCTTCCGTAGGATGACGGAGGAGGATCCACGGTAGTGTATTGTTGTGGTGAGTAGTGGACTCGTGTGCGCAAAACATTTACAAGTTGCTGTCTCATAGGATAGCTTAGCTAAGAGTCAAAGCTGGCTTGCTGCAATAAACCCAATATCCTTCTTGAGAATGTTGCATGTATAGTAGGATCTGTTGTAAGACTTGCTGAGTACCTTTGTACTCATGTTTGCTTAATTACTGTTGCAGAAGAGAACACCGCCCCTTCCGATGGGTTCTATGTAGATCTCGACGTTGACGAGTGACTTGCCACCCAAGTGGTGATCCTGAGCCGTGAAGGGCCTTGTAGATAGACAGGCTTCGTCAGGCCTTCTTGCTTTCTAGTTGTCTGTACTCAGACAAGTTTGCTTCCACATGTGCTTGTATGTTTGTATGACTTGAGTGTCGGGTTGTGTGACCCCTACCTGTATGAACATATTATGTATGGCTCTCTGGAGCCTTCTAAATAAAGTACTTTGAGTTGTAGAGTTTTGTTGTGATGCAATGTTTTATTTACACATATCGAGCATATTGTGTGTATCTTTGAAATGCTTGGTATGTGTGGGATCCGACAATCTAGTTGTTTGTCCTTGGTAGCCTCTCTTATGGGGAAATGTAGTCTGGTGCTTCCACTGAGCCTTGGTAGTCCGCTACAGCCCGGTTTACCAGAGTCCTGCTAGCCCAGCACTGCTGCTCCGGAACACTTAGACTGGTCGGCATGTGATTCACTTCGTTCCTGTGTCTGTCCCTTCTAGGAAATGTCACGCGGAGACATCCGGAGTCCTGTTAGCCTGCTACAGCCCGGGTTCCTGGAGTCCTGTTAGCCTGCTACAGCCCGGGTTCCCGGAGGCCTGTTAGCCCAGTTGCTACAGCCCGGATTCATACGCTGTTGACCGACATGCTCGATGTTGATTCATGTATGCCTATCCCCGTAAGTTAGTGCCACTTTGGGTTCACGACTAGTCATGTCAGCCCGGGTTCTCTGTCATATGGATGCTAGCAACACTATCATATACGTGAGCCAAAAGGCGCAAACGTTCCTGGGCCATGGTAAGGCGACACCCGTGGGAATACCGTGTGTGAGGCTGCAAAGTGATATGAGGTGTTACAGGCTAGATCGGTGTGACCTAGAATCGGGGTCCTGACAGCATTGGCATCAGAGTCGGACTACCTGTAGGTTCGTTAAGCCAAACTGGTCGATGTCGAGTCTAGAAATGCTTTAGTTATATGTAGGAGAATTGATTGTGGGAGGGACGTAAGGCTCTTGTTACTCCTTTACATTATGCCCTCTGATCTGATTCACCCTCTTATCTTTCCACGTGGGTTAAGGACTAGGATCTCATCTTTCTATTAGGTTCACGTGTTACTAATTCATAGAATCTTAGGATTGTTGGTTCCAGGCCTCCGTTCAGTTTCTACTACTTTTAGTATGTTGTCAGTTGAACCAGAACCTTGATATGATGTTGTTGAGTGGCTTCACCAATTGTTGTGAATGTCTCAAATCTTTTTTTGAGCATTTACAGCCTTTATGTTGACCGATTTCTCCTAGAAAATTTTAAAGCCTTTGCATTATCTCGTGGTTTCAGATGGCCTCCCGTACCCATAATCAAGTGGTTCGTTTGACTCGGTGCCTCGATGTACCTGGTCACACTGCCATTGTGGTCCGCGTGATGACCGAGGCTGGCTATCAATGGTATCCTGAATATACCGTTGAGGAGGAGTATCGAGATTTCAATCAGAGCCAATACCTTTGCACAGTCAGGATATACCCTTCCTATCCTGGAGCTACTGAACCCCTCCATTGTTCATATGGACTTGGGGTTACCATCGAGATGTCTGTGCAGGATGCTGCTTACTCGATGATGACTATTATGCGGGCTGGGCTTCCCTTTATTCGGAATTCTGAGTTCCGCTATATGCCAGCATCACTCCCTGGGGCAGAAGGTTACTACCAGGCTCTCTACGCTGAATCCTCCCATGAGGATTCGCTACTCCGCACTACCACAGAGTTGCTTGAGGATAAGGACCGCAAGAATCGTGCTTTGCGAATGCAGAGTTTCAACAGTCGATCTAATCACTGGGCCACTCTGACACGGTTTGCACCTGCCATGCAGGCTGGGTATATGGACATGAGGGATTTGTACACCGTGCGGTCTGGTCTGCCGGATCGTATGGACTGGCGTGATGTAGGAGGCATCACCCTTCCCCATGGACCCCGTCTGCCCCCAATCGTTGGACCAAGGCCACATCTGAGTCCTTATGGACCGCAAGCTCCATAGGACCGACTGTTTCCAGATGATCATGTTTAGCTCCCAGGACATGGTGGTAATCTCTATGAAGATTACTACGGAAACATCTGAGTTGGTAGTAGCTTCACTAGTATTGTATCAGTTGTATTTCCATAGTCCTGCGCGTCTGGTGGAATATGACTTAGTGTGTACTGCATTCCGGAGGCGTAGAAAAATAATTTATAGGAGCTGGAATGCCTCTGATGAGATGTACTATTCTTTCACCGTAGTTGTACTTCAGCCTGGGCTTGTACTAAACTATGTATGGTGTGTATGACCGATGGTATATATGGCAGTTTCTGTATTACCATGTTGTACAGATGAACATCTCTGCATTCCGTGTCATCCATTACATTCTGCATTCTTATGCCACAGTTTTGCCATCCTTGTCTAAACCGTTGTTTTGTTTTCCTAGGATGGCAAACACCCGAAGCACCCCTGCTGTTCAGGAGCAGGGTGAAGCCAGTGGAGCTAGGGATGGGAATCTGCCCCATCCACCTTCCTTGGCTGAAGTCATGTTGGAGGCAGAAAGGAATAAACGCGAGACCAACCGGTTGTTAGAATGCATCGAGCAGAATACTGCATGTTCCCAGAGGAACGACTTGGTGTCTCTCGATGATTTCATCAAGCTGACCCCACCAACCTTCCATCATTCTGTCGAGCCTCTCGATACAGATGATTGGCTTTGTAGCATTACCCATAAGCTATGTTCTGCACGCATAGCCGAAGCTGACAAAGTCACTTACGCTGCTTATCGCCTTGAGGGCCCTGCTAGCTTTTTGTGGGAAAACTATGAGGCTATGCGCCTAGCCGACCAGGTTACCACTTGGGCAGAATTCAGCGCGGCTTTCCGTGAACACCACATTCCGGAGGGTCTTATGGATCGCAAGAGAGAGGAATTCTGCAACTTCACTCAAGGCAGACTGACCGTGGATGCCTACAGCCGTGAGTTTGGGAACTTGGCACGTTATGCACCTGAGGAAGTGTCCACTGACGCCAAGAAGCAGGTGAGGTTCCGGAAGGGACTTAGCCCCGAGCTTTTCCATGACCTCTGTTTGCACGAGTACACCTCCTTACAGAAACTTGTGAACAAAGCCATCAGTGCTGAAACCGGTCAGACTGACTATGAAGCTACACGTAAGCATTCCCGTGATTTTGGTTCTTCATTCGGCTCTAGTTCTCAGAAGCGCCAGGTGTGGATTCCAAACACAGCTCTTCCACCCAGGTTCACTCCGAGGCCATCCTATGAGGTGCCTCGCCCAACCCAGCAGTATCCACCGCCTAAGGCTTATGGTGGACCGGCCGCCAATGCTGCTCCGCGCACGAACACTGTGACATGCTTCAAGTGCGGAGAGTCGGGTCACTACAGCCGAGAGTGTCCCCAGAACAATAACCCCAACCAGTCTAGAAAGTCTGTTGGCCGTGGTAAGCTAGCGGGAAAGGTGTTTTCTGCCAAGCTAGCCACCACGGCACGTGGCCATGTTAACTATGTCTCAGCAGAGGAGGCTCATGATGATCCCAACGTCGTCCTTGGTACCCTCCTTGTTAACTGCCATCCGGCATCTATTCTTTTCGATACTGGAGCATCTCATTCATTCATATATGAGATCTATGCTTGGTTGCATAACACCATATTTTTTGACATGCCCACTACCATGGAAATTCAAACCCCTTGCTCTAGATGGCAAACTTCTAGAGTAAGCCATGGGAATGAAATTCTTGTCGATAGACTTGTCTTCCTTGCATCCTTAATAGCTCTCAAGTCCTCGGACATAAATATCATCTTACGTATGGACTGGTTGTTAGCCCATTATGCTAAGATTGATTGTGCCCACTAGAACTGTTCAACTTACTCACCCATCGGGCAAGACAGTCAATGTCCTAACCCGAGTGGCCAAGCGTTAGCTCTACTCCTTAAATGCCAACCCTCTTCCAGACCTTGAAGATATTCCGGTAGTCCGTGACTTCCCGAATGTCTTTCCAGAAGAATTGCCAAGTGTTCCACTTGACAGGGATGTTGAGTTCGTGATAGACCTTGTACCAGGAACCGTTCCAATCTCTAGAAGACCTTATAAGATGGCACCCCTAGAACTAGCTGAGCTTAAGAAACAACTCGATGAGTCTTTGAAAAAGGGTTTCATCCGTCCTAGTTCTTCTCCATGGGATTGCCCCGTGCTCTTCGTTAAGAAGAAGGATGGGACGGATCGGATGGTTGTAGATTATCGACCCGTCAACTTGGTCACCATAAAGAACAAGTATGCGCTCCCCGGGATCAACGACCTGTATGATCAGCTTGTTGGATCCTCAGTCTTCTCCAAAATGGATTTGAGGTTGGGCTACCATCAAATCAAAATCAAGAATGGGGACATTCCCAAAACGGCCTTTGTTACTCATTATGGCCAATACGAGTACACCGTCATGTCCTTCGGTTTAACCAATGTCCCAGCCACCTTCTCTCAGTTAATGAACTCGATCTTCATGGAGTATTTGGATAAATTTGTTGTGGTATACCTCGATGATATACTCATCTACACCTAAGGCTGGTATTGACGAAATTTCGAGAGCATCGCCTTTATGCCAAATTCTCCAAATGTGAATTTTGGTTGCCATAAGTGACCTATCTAGGCCACGTAATCTCTGGTAAGGGTATTGTTGTCAATCCCGAGCGAGTTCAAGTTTTCCTTGATTGGACTCCGCCTGAAACGGTCAAGCAAGTTCAGAGTTTCCTTGGCTTAGCGAGCTACTGTCGCCACTTCGTCGAGAATTTCTCCAAGGTTGCTAAACCTCTAACTGAACTCCTCAAGAAAGATAAAAAGTTTGAGTGGACCCCACAGTGCGAGTTCAGCTTTCAGGAACTGAAAAGATGCCTGACATCTGCTCCCGTACTCGTACCACCAGATTTCTCCAAGGACTTTGTTATATATTGCGATGCCTCACGACAAGGACTAGGTTGCATACTCATGCAAGATCGTCATGTGATTGCCTATGCTTCACGGCAGTTACACCCACATGAGGAAAACTATCCCACACATGATCTAGAGCTTGCAGCTGTAGTCCATGCACTTAAAAGTTGGCGACATTACCTTCTCCGTAATCATTGCGAGATCTTCACCGATCACCAAAGTATGAAATATATCTTCACCCAACAGGATTTGAATCTCAAACAAAGACGTCGGGTCGAGTTGATCTCAGATTACGACTTAGGGATAACTTACACCCCGGGAAAAGCCAATGTTATGGCTGATGCACTAAGTCGTAAATCTTATTGTAACAACCTGATGTTATAACAAAGTCAACCACTTCTCCATGAGGAATTTCGGAAGCTTAACCTTCACATCGTTCCTCAAGGATTCCTATCTACCTTGGTGGCGAAACCTACCCTTACAGATCAGATCATCAAAGCACAGAAGGTTGACCCAGAAATTTCCCGTATCAAGAGGAACATCAAGAAAGGAGTCACGAATTGTTTCTCCATTGATGATCAAGGTGTCGTGTTCTTTGGAAACCGCTTAGTGGTTCCCAAGGCACGAAACCTGAGGCGGCTGATCCTTAAGGAAGCTCATGAATCCCCTCTCACCATTCATCTCGGTAGTACTAAAATGTATCAAGACCTACGCCAGAGGTTTTGGTGGACTAGGATGAAGAGAGAAATCGCTCAATATATTGCAAATTGCGACGTCTGTCGTTGTGTTAAAGCAGAGCATCAACGGTCTGCTGGCACCCTTCAACCTTTAGCTATTCCTGAATGGAAATGGGATAAAATCGATATGGACTTCATCACCGGGTTTCCCAGGACCAAGAGGGGGAATAATGCTATTTTCGTTGTCATCGATCGTCTTTCCAAAGTAGCCCACTTCCTACCTGTTCGGGAGAGTATAACCGCTAGCCAGTTAGCAGACTTGTATATCTCTCGAATAGTGTCTCTTCATGGTGTTCCATTGGAGATTAACTCAGATCGTGGAAGTATCTTCACCTCTCGATTTTGGGAAAGTTTCCACAATGCTATGGGGACTCGTCTCTCCTTTAGTGCCGCCTTCCACCCTTAATCAAGTGGTCAAGTAGAGCACGTCAATCAAATTCTAGAAGATATGCTTCGAGCTTCTATTATCTCATTCGGAATGGATTGGGAGAAATGCCTTACATTTGCCGAATTTGCTTATAACAATAGCTATCAATCTAGCTTGGGCAAAGCTCCTTTTGAAGTTCTCTACGGACGAAGGTGTCGAACGCCTCTTAACTGGCCAAAAACCGGGGAAAGACAATTCTTTGGCCCGGATATGATCCAGGAAGTAGAAGAGCAAGTTCGCATTGTTCGTGAAAAGTTGAAACAGCCCAATCCCGTCAAAAGAGCCAATACGATCGTAAACATAAGGCCATGACTTTTGAAGTCTACGAGAAGGCTTACCTTCGGGTTACTCCTCTGAAGGGAACCCATCGATTCGGTATCAAAGGCAAATTGGCTCCTCGATACATTGGTCCCTTTGGCATTCTTGCCAAACAAGGAGAATTTGCCTACCAATTGGAACTACCTCCGCATTTTTCCAGAGTTCATGATGTCTTCCACATTTCTCAACTTAGGTGTTGCTTCTCGGGTCCTATCCGTGGAGTGGACCATGAAACGCTTGATCTCCAAGATAATCTCACATACCGGGAATACGCCGTTCGTATCCTTGATCAAGCCGAGCGTACCACTCGACGCCATAACATCAAGTTTCTCAAGGTTCAATGGTCACACCATTCCGAAAAAGAAGCCACTTGGGAAAGGGAGGATCGTCTTCGACTTGAATACCCCACCTTCTTCCCGACGGACCCTAAATCTCGGGACGAGATTCTTTTGAGTGAGGGTGAGTTGTCACACCCTAGCTAGTTCATGCATTAGAGTGCTTGCATCATGTTTAATTTATCAGAAACTTGGAAATGGGGATGACAGAACCCCCTAGCAGCCCCTGAAACCAACTAGGGTTTACTAAAAATATTTTCAATGAACCTGAAATGCCCTTCTAAAATATTCATCATCTTTGCCTTGTTCCTAAACCTCTGACAAAAATGGTGCACAATTTTCTAGGTCATCCTAAGGTCAGTGGATTAAATCATTAGCTATTTGAATTTGAGCATTTAAATGCTAGTAAATATTTTAAATGCTCAAATAATCCTAAACTAAAATGTTCCATGTTGGATTTATTCCAAACAGTGGCCATGAGCAGTTTGGTGATTTTTGAAGGAGTCTAGCTATTTTTAGAAATGCCACAAACTTGCAGAAATAAAACAAAACAGAAAATATAAATAGGAAAGGGACTTACCAGGCCGCAACCTACCTCGCAGGCCCACCTGGCAGCCCAGCATTGTGATGTCCCGTGCCAGCCAGCTGCTTCTTCCCCGCCGGGCAGGCAGGCAGGAGGTGGCGCCGGCCACGAGAGCTCGCCACGGCACCAGCTGCTTGCCGCTTCGCCCTCGGACGCTTTGGTCGACCTCCACGTCGCCCCTCGACCGCCTGGACACGCCCAGTCTCCCCCTGCTCCTCTCCCTCGCTCTTCCCCCACCATGGTCGATGCTGCCGCGCTCACGCCGACGTGAAAACCGTAGCCACTGTCGCCTCCTCGCCATCTCGCTGTGTCCAGCAGCTCCGCCACCGTCCTCTCCATCGAACAGACCGAGCCATGAGCGCTCGTTCACCCTAAAGCCACAGCACCAACCTCGTCTTCACCGCCCGTCGCCGGAGATCCACTTCGCCGTCACGCTCGCTCCAGCTCGTCCCCGACCTCGCCGCCTAGCTTGCCGTTACCACCGTGAGCTCCTGCATCACCCCCTCCTTTCTGTTCTCGCTGCCGTCCACTACAACGACTACAACGAGCTTATCCGCACGCGCCGCCGTCGAGCTCGTCGTCGATGTGTCTCCGGCCACGCAACGGCCTCGCCACCCTATCCACTAGCATCACCGCACCGCATAGACCACGTAGGACCTGGCCCCGCTCTTTCAGAGCCACCGCAACGATGAGTTTGGCCTCGCCCAAACTCTGGCAGCCGAAAAGCTCGTCGCCGGCATCGTTTCTGGCGACCCTGAGCTCCACCTCCACCACCAATCGACGCGGCTTGCTCCCAGTTGCCCATAGATGGTCTCCGCCATCCATTTGGTCGCCGGAGCGCCAAACCCGCACTACCCCACTGCATCTGGGGTCGCCGGCGTCCTGTCGCCGGTGGGTTTGACCCATTTGACCATGTGGGCCTGCCCTGCTAATTAACCTAGGATTAGGACTAACTAAAATAAGTTAGTCTAATGACACTGACACGCGGGACCCACTGGTTAGGTGTAACACCCCGGATATGATTTACCTAATATGTAATCCAACTCTTGCCGTTTCCGGCGTTAAGTTATTTTATTTTCTCGGGTTCGGGTTTTTGTCTCCGTATGTTGTTGTCGTTGCCATGCATCTCATATCATGTCATCATGTGCATTGCATTTGCATACGTGTTCATCTCATGCATCCGAGCATTTTCCCCGTTGTCCGTTTTGCATTCCGGTGTTCCGTTCTCCTCCGGTGATCATTTCTACCTTTCTTTCATGTGTGGGGGTTAAGCATTTCCGGATTGGACCGAGACTTGCCAAGCGGCCTTGGTTTACTACCGGTAGACCGCCTGTCAAGTTTCGTACCATTTGGACTTCGTTTGATGCTCCAACGGTTAACCGGGGGACCGAAAAGGCCTCGTGTGCGTTGCAGCCCAACACCCCTCCATTTTGGCCCAGAACCCTCTCCATCATCTAGAGCATTCGATCACGAACCAACTTGTAACGCCCTCGATGCGGCTATATCTCCTACATGTCGAAGCACGACTTAGAGGCATAACCGCATTGAAAGCAATGTCGCAAGTAAGTATCTTCACAACATCCCATGTAAATAGACAATAAAAGGGGAAGGTACATAGTTGGATTACACTCGCCAAGTCAAACAAAGTACATAAATAGCATTCAATCATCCAATCACTCATGGCCCGACTACGGCGCGAAAATAAAAGATCAACCCAACATGCGACACGGTCCCGATCGCCCCAACTGGGCACCACTACTGATCATCAAGGAAAGACACATAGTAACGGCGTGAGTCCTCGTCGAACTCCCACTTGAGCTCAAGCGCGTCATCTGGAGCAGAGTCATCAGGCCCTGCATCTGGTTTGGAAGTAATCTGTGAGCCACAGGGACTCAGCAATCTTGCAGCCTCGCGATCAAGACTATTTAAGCTTATAGGTAAGGCAAGGTAATATGTGGAGCTGCAGCAAGCGACTAGCATATATGGTGGCTAACCTGTTCGCAAAAGAGAGCGAGAAGAGAAGGCAAAGCGCGAACGAATAACTAGAGAACAACCTGTGGCAAGCATTACTCCAACACCGTGTTCACTTCCCGGACTCCGCCGAGAAGAGACCATCACGGTAACTCACACAGTTGATTCATTTTAATTAAGTTAAGGTTCAAGTTATCTACAACCGGACATTAACAAATTCCCATCTGCCCATAACCGCGGGCACGGCTTTCGAAAGTTCAAAACCCTGCAGGGGAGTCCCAACTTAGCCCATGACAAGCTCTCACGGTCAACGAAGGAATATACCTTCTCCCGAGACATTCCAATCAGACTCGGCATCTCGGTTCTACAAGACAACTCCGACAATGGTAAAACAAGTCCAGTAACACCACCCACTGTGCCGACAAATCCCGATAGGAGCTGCACATATCTTGTTCTCAGGGCACACCGGATAAGCTAAACGTACGGGAGCCAACGTAACCCAAGTTGCCAAGGGACGGCCCCGCACGGTGCTCTAGGTTGGACCAACGCTTAGAGAAGCACTGGCTCGGGGGTTTAAAATAAAGATGACCCTTGAGTCAGTTGGTAATCAGAGCCTTCCCCGACCTTAGGAGCCCCCACTGATTGATCGTTTTTAGCAGCCGTTGTTGAGTCTAGAAAAAAATGTTTTGAGTCATTTAGGAATTATATATCGGAGAGTTTAGGAATTCTTTTTACTCCCCAGTCCCTTCATCGCTCTGGTAAGGCTTCCTGACGTAGAGTTTTGACTCTTCTCTTCTTAAATTTCACTAAAAAAAATTTAGGATCACGCGGGTATCTTGGAATCGTTCCAATGGTTTTGTGACGAGAACATTGTTCTTGGTGCCTCGTGTCATTTGGGGTTGTGGCAGTGTCCCGGGGAGTTGAGCTCCGAGGTGTTGTCGTCACAATTTTATCGTTGCAGTTCTGGAACTGAGTTTAGTACGCCGACATTGAAAATCTCTTTTATGCAGTTGTTGGTGAGATAACGTCGATGCCACCCAGCACTGGGGCGGGAGTTCGGGAGTATTGCCATAACGTGTATAACGGATGCTTTTCGAAGGTTGAGGTAGATGGTTTCCGAAGTTTTTTCTCGGTTATGTGCTGAAGGATGGATACAGCTGGATGTAGGATTTGCTAGATTTGGGTGAGATATTATGCTTCCCCTGTATCCCCAACACCTGATTGCATAACCGGAAAGGTTCGGGAGTTTCATAGGTGGGAATTCTTGTAGCTCTAGTTCTTCTTCCACGGATATTTGGTTTGAGATTGGGATTTCTTACCGAGTGTTCGTTCTTGTTCCGTACCTTGTTGATTTATTCCTCTACCTAAATTCTAAGTGGCTTCTCAATTTATGGATATGTGACCATTTCAAGTGGAATGCATTCGTTCATTTTGTTCGGATGTGAAGACTATATGTTGCAATTTCATTCCGTTGGATTCAGCTTCAATATTTGTCTATCAATGTGCTAATGGATGTCAACCTCTTCGGGATGGCTCCTCCAACGCGCACGACTCTGAATCCTGATCCGCCACCACCTCCCCCTCCTCCGGAGGCATGGCAAGCTGTGATGGCCGCAAGCAATGCAAACACGCAGTTGATCATGCGAATTCTTCAAGAGCGCAATCAAGCGAACCAAGCGAACCAAGGCAACCAAGGCAACAATCAGAATCACTTTGCTACACTCAACCAGTTCCTTGCAAATCAGCCAAAGACTTTCAGCAATTGTGTTGAGGCAACTGATGCTGACGATTGGCTTGTGGACTTGTGCAAGAATTTCGAGTGCAGTAACATCAGGCCTGAGGACTTTGTCAAGTTCGCTTCCTTCCAACTCAAAGACCAAGCTGCAGAGTGGTTCCAGTAGTACAAAGATTCCAGAGGAGGCCGTGTGATTACCTGGGATGAATTCTGTCAAGATTTCAAAGCTCATCATATTCCTCAGAGCGTGGTTGAAAGCAAGCGTGAGGAATTCCGCAACCTGAAGCAAGGCTTTTCGTCTGTCTATGACTACAACAAGTTGTTTCAGAAGCTCGCCCGCTTTGCTAAGCAGGACGTCCCTGACGAGAAGAGCATGATATACCTGTTCAGGGATGGTCTCGGAGAAGAAATCCAGCTAGCTCTTGTTCTCTTTGAGCCCTTGAGGTACGATGAGTTCTACAAGATGGCATTGAAGCAAGAGGCTGCTCAACTGAGGTGTGATGCTTCCAAGAAGCGAGTCAGAGATGCTACTCCTTCTTCCTCTACTCAAGTGGCCAAGCAGCAGAAGTATTGGCTTCCTCCTCCTCCGTTCCGTCAGCCATATCAGCATAAGAGCAAAGGTGGCAGTGGATCTTCCCACCCACCCAACCCTGGCTTTCAGAACAAGACTTCGTCTCAAGCTCCAAGATCGAGTGCTCCATATCACCGTCCGCTTTCAGAGGTCACGTGCAACAAGTGCCAACAGAAGGGTCACTATGCCAACAAATGCTTCAATCAGAGGCGTCTCCCTCCTCCTCCTCCTGTGAGATCGGCATGTACAGCTGTGGTCAAGCATAACCCCAAGCACGCCAAGGTTAACATGGTGAATACAGCTTAGGCAGAGGACTCGTCAGATGTCATCATGGGTAACTTTCCAGTTAACTCTTTTCCCGCAAAACTTCTTTTTGACACTGGTGCATCACATTGTTTCATGTCAAGATCATTTGTTTCCAAGCATGACTTCATTTCGCAAATGTTGGGTAAACCTATGGGAGTGGTTTCTCCGGCTAAGTCTATGAGGGCTACTTCAATAGTCCCAGATGTTTCTATCATGATGGGCGATTTCAAGTTTTTGGCTTCTCCAATGGCCCTTGGTAACTCGGATATTGATCTTATTCTCGGAATGGATTGGCTTTCTAAGCACAAGGCTCAGCTTGATTGTGCATCCAGGCAGATTCAATTGACTCATTCGTCTGAGGATGTAATTGTCTTTGCCGTGAATGACGACACCATCCGTCTTTTCTCTCTCAATGAGAAGGGTGAACTGGATGCCATCTCGCAAATTCCAGTCATTTGCGAATATCAAGACGTCTTTCCAGAAGAGCTTCCAGGAATGCCTCCGCATCGGCCAGTGGAATTCGTCATCGATCTTGAGCCTGGCATGGAACCTGTTTGCAAGCGTCCTTACAAGCTCGGACCTGAAGAGTTGAAGGAGCTGAAGAAGCAACTCGATATTCAAGAGCGAATGGGTCTCATCCGACCTAGTTCCTCTCCGTGGGGTTGTGGAGTTCTTTTTGTGAAGAAGAAGGATGGAACGGACCGACTTTGTGTTGACTACCGTCCATTGAACAAGAAGACTATCAAGAACAAATACCCACTTCCCAACATCAACGAGCTGTTCGAACAACTCAAAGGTGCCCAAGTATTCTCCAAGCTTGATCTCTGTATGGGTTATCATCAGATTCGAATCCGTGAGCA
This sequence comes from Triticum urartu, assembly GCF_003073215.2. NCBI lineage: Eukaryota > Viridiplantae > Streptophyta > Magnoliopsida > Poales > Poaceae > Triticum > Triticum urartu. The sequence continues at coordinate 124,859,673 of NC_053025.1, read as the reverse complement.
AGATATTCCCAAGACGGCTTTCAGGACAAGCTATGGTTGATATGAATACACTGTCATGTCTTTTGGCCTCGTCAACGCTCCTCCGACTTTCTCTGGCGTGATGAACTTCATCTTCAACGCCCACACCAATGACTTTGTTTTGGTCTATCTCTACGACATTCTGGTCTTTTCGAAGAACAAGGAAGGTCATGCCAAGCACTTGCATTTGGTACTCGATAAGCTCAGGGAACACCAGTTCTACGCCAAGTTCTCAAAGTGCGAATTTTGGCTCGATGAGGTTCTTTATCTTGGGCATATCATCTCTGCCAAGGGCATTGCGGTGAATCCTGAGAAGGTGTCTGCAATTGTGAATTGGGAACCACCTCAGAACGTGAAGCAACTCCGTAGCTTCCTCGGTCTCGCAAGTTACTGTCGAAGGTTCGTTGAGAACTTTTCTAAGATCGCGAAGCCTCTCTCAAATCTTCTCCAGAAGCACGTCAAGTACGTTTGGTCTCCGGAATGTGACATTGCTTTCAACACTTTGAAAGAGAAATTGGTCACTTCTCCAGTTCTGACTCCTCCTGATGAATCCAAACCGTACGAGGTCTTTTGCGATGCCTCTCTCCAAGGTCTCGGTGCAGTGTTGATGCAAGAGAAGAAAGTTGTGGCTTATACCTCTCTCCAGTTGAAGCCCAACGAGAAGAACTACCCCACTCATGACCTCGAGTTGGCGGCAGTTGTGCGTGCTCTTTTGACTTGGAGACATCTCTTATTGGGAAGAAAAGTGGACATCTTCACTGACCATAAGAGTCTCAAGTACATCTTCACTCAGCCTAATCTCAACCTCAGGCAGACTCGATGGGTTGAAATGATTCAAGAGTATAATCCGAGTATCGAGTATACTCCAGGCAAGGCCAATGTGATTGCTGACACATTGAGCAGGAAGGCTTATTGCAACAGTCTGGTTCTTAAGCCTTATCAACTCGAGCTTTGTGAAGCTTTCTGCAAACTTAATCTGCAAGTTGTTCCTCAAGGTTCCCTTGCCAACCTTCAAGTCTCTCCTACCTTGGAAGACCAGATTCGCCAAGCTCAGCTTCTTGATGCTATGGTGAAAAAGGTGAAGATTGGGATTGCCAAGAGTCAGCCCAAGTACAAGTGCTACCGCCTTGATGACAAGGACACTCTCTTCTCTGAGGATCGTATTGTTGTGCCCAAAGGTGACCTTCGTAAAGTTATCATGAACGAGGCTCACAATTCACTCCTTTCCATCCACCCTGGGAGCACGAAGATGTATCAGGACCTCAAGCAGGTTTATTGGTGGACTCAAATGAAGCGCGAGATTGCTCAGTTCGTGAATGAGTGTGATGTCTGCAAAAGAGTGAAGACAGAACACCAAAGGCCAGTTGGTCTCCTCCAACCTCTTGCCATTCCAGAATGGAAGTTTGACCACATTGAGATGGACTTCGTGACTAGGTTTCCAAAGTTCAAGCGTGGCAATGATGCTATATTCGTTGTCATCGACAAACTCACTAAAGTGTCTCACTTTCTGCCTATCAAAGAGTCAATCACTGCAGCTCAATTGGCGGAGTTGTATACCTCTCAAATTGTCTATCTCCACGGTATTCCACAGGTGATCTCTTCAGACCATGGCAGCATCTTTACCTCCAAGTTTTGGGATTCTTTTCAGAAGGCCATGGGCACCAACATCCGCTTCAGCACAGCTTTCCATCCTCAAACTAGTGGTCAAGTTAAGCGTGTCAACCAGATTCTTGAAGATATGCTCAGGGCTTGTGTGATCTCCTTCGGCATGAAGTGGGAGGATTGTCTTCCATATGCTGAATTCTCCTACAACAATATTTTTCAAGCAAGTTCGGGCAAGGCCCCATTCGAAATTATGTATGGCAGGAAGTGCCGTACCCCTCTCAACTGGTCTGAAACCGGTGAACGTCAGCTTCTGGGAAATGACTTAATCACAGAGGCAGAGGAGATGTGCAAAGTCATTCGAGATAACCTCAAAGCAGCGCAATCACGCCAGAAGAGCTACTATGATAGTAAGCACCGTGATTTCGCTTTCGAGATCGGAGATCATGTTTACCTCCGCGTCTCTCCTACGAAAGGTACTCGTCGCTTCGGTATTAAAGGGAAGCTTGCCCCCAGATACGTGGGACCTTTCAAGACCGTCAGCAAGAGAGGCGATCTCGCCTATCAACTCGAGCTTCCTTCAAACTTTGCAAATGTGCATGACGTGTTCCATGTCTCTCAGCTCTGCAAGTGCTTCAAGACACCTGAACGCACCGTCAACTTCGAAGACATTGAGCTCCAAGAAGATCTCTCTTATCGTGAGCACCCCGTTGCTATTCTTGAAGAGATTGAACACAAGACTCGCAATAAGTCAATCAAATTCCTCAAAGTCAAGTGGTTACACCATTCCGACCGTGAAGCCACCTGGGAACGCGAGGATCACCTCCGTTCTGAGTACCCGGCGTTCTTTCAGTCCTAGATCTCGGGACGAGATCCTTTCGTAGTGGTGGAGTGTTGTAACACCCCGGATATGATTTACCTAATATGTAATCCAACTCTTGCCATTTCCGGCGTTAAGTTATTTTATTTTCTCGGGTTCGGGTTTTTGTCTCCATGTGTTGTTGTCGTTGCCATGCATCTCATATCATGTCATCATGTGCATTGCATTTGCATACGTGTTCATCTCATGCATCTGAGCATTTTCCCCGTTGTCCATTTTGCATTTCGGCGTTTCGTTCTCCTCCGGTGATCATTTCTACCTTTCTTTCGTGTGTGGGGGTTAAACATTTCTGGATTGGACCGAGACTTGCCAAGCGGCCTTGGTTTACTACCGGTAGACCGCCTGTCAAGTTTCGTACCATTTGGACTTCGTTTGATGCTCCAACGGTTAACCTAGGACCGAAAAGGCCTCGTGTGTGTTGCAGCCCAACACCCCTCCATTTTGGCCCAAAACCCACCATAACCCTCTCCATCTTCTAGAGCGTTCGATCACGATCGCGTGGCCGAAAACCGCACCTCATTTGGACACTCCTAGCTCCCTCTATGCCTATATATAGAACCCCCTCCGAAATTCACGGGTGAAACCCTAACCCTCTCCCTCTCCTCGCGACCGGAAAAAAATTCCACCGACGGAAATGTCCATTTCCACCCCACCGCTGCCACTTGTCGCCGCCTGATTCGCCCTCCCGGGTGCCCACTTCGCCGCCGCCGCCAGGGCCCGCGGGACCCGCGTCCGGCCCTCCCGGCCCGAAGAGGCGCGCCGCCCGCCGCCTCCCTTCTTCCTCCCGCGCGGCGAGCCGCCCGGCCCTCCCTCGCGTCCGGCCGCCGCAGACGCCATCGCTGGCGAGCTCCGGCTCTCCCTCCGGCCGACGCCGCACCAAGCCCCCGCGCCGGATCTCCTCGCCGCGCCGCCGCCCCACGTCGCCGGAGGCCGCGCCGCACCGCCCGGGTCGCCTCGCCCACTCCGGCCTCCTCCTCCACCTCACGCCGGCAAGCTTCTTCCACTCCGGCACCGACCTCCCCGTCGAACCTCGGGAACCGCGCCGCTGCTACAGTGTCTTCGGGCTGGATATGGATCTGAGAATTTTGCCTCGGTTGACTTTCTCCCGAAACCCTAACTAAATTGCCATGTTCATCGTGCCGTAACTTTGCATCTGTAGCTCCGTTTTGGGCATATAGCATATCGAAATGTTCGCCTCAGAGAGTACATCATTTCATCTCATTAAATCATTTTCATTTGAGTTCATATTGATGCCCGAAATTCTGTTGGAAGAGTGCTATTTGAGATAATTGTCAGATCTGCTGCTCCAAATAGCCATTTGTCATCTTTGCCATGATTAATGTGTGCATGATATGCCCCTGAGCTCTTCATGAGTTTTTTATATGCTTTGCCATCTTTCCAGAGGTGCAACACATGTATTTTTGTGATGTGTGTGGTGACTAGCACAAGCTTGCAAAGTGGAGCATTCGTTAATGCTGATTTCAGGGACTTAGCAATTCCACCAAGTCCTTGATCTGTTTATATCAATATGCCGTATGTTCATGTTGTTTCCTAGTGATCCGTGCCTCATTTGAGGATGATCAGTAAGGATGATTTGTTAATCTTGTAGTGCTCTATCCATCCATGTCTTTGTTTGCAATTATGGAGCATCCTAGCTTGAGTCAATCGAGCTCTACTTTTGCTATTTCGTGAATCTGGGCAGATTGTCTACTTGTTAGCGATTTTGCCGAGGATGTTGTAGTTGATCCGTGCATGCTATGTTATTGTTCTTGCCATGTCTAGCTTGTATAATGTGTATTCTTGATGGGTGTATGCTTAGATTGTCATGTCATGCTCTGTAGTGAGTGCATCAAGTTCGTAAACATGCTTACTTGATATCTGATTTGCATGTTCCAGTTTTTCACTAAGTCTGTGATCTGATTATGTTTTGCCATGTTCACATGCTTGCAATTGTATTTTCTTTTCCCTTTTGGCTCAAGGTCACCAAGGGACTTTTGTTAAGATCTTTGAGTAGCTCCATCCCATGCTTTACTTTGCCATGTTAAGTTCCTATAGCATATAGTTTTCATGCTCCAAAGTGTGCTACCTGATCTGAAATTCCAGACAAGTGTTAATTTCACTAAGTCTGAAATCTATTTACCAAATGCTCTTTTGCCATGCTTGTTTGAACCTGTTAATGGATGAATTGGTCGTAGCTCAGTGTTCATCTTTCGTTAATCATCATGAATGGATCCCTTCCATGTATTTTGATGCCATGTTTGGGTGCTGTAGCATGTTCATCTTGTTACATTTAGATGGCTACTTGCTGTATATCGCAGACCGTTGTCATATTTGATTTGCTTGCCATTTCCAAACCGTGTCTCCGATTCCGGTGATCTTTATATCGTTTGCAAGCGAAATCATCTCACCTTTACAGTGGCACTCTTGGATTCCCAAGTTGAGGCTAGGTTCATTCATTCCTTATCAAATCTTGCATATGCATCACATATCGCATCCCACATAGCATACCATGTTTGTATCATGTTGTTTGAGTTTGCACGTGGTTGATTGCGTTCCTTTTGCTTGTTTGTCTTGTTTGGGTAGAGCCGGGAGGCGATTTCGCTAACGAGGAGCCCGTTGAGTTTGCTTTCGAGGATCCAGTCAACTCTGACAACTTTGCAGGCAAGATGACCATACCCTCGAAATCACTTCTATCTTTGCTTTGCTAGATGCTTGCTCTTTTGCCAAAATTGCCATGTCAAACCTCTAACCCACCATGTCCTAGCAAACCGTTGATTGGCTATGTTACCGCTTTGCGAGCCCCTCTTATAGCGTTGCTAGTTGCAGGTGAAGATTGGAGGTCGTTCCTTGTTGGAACATTGTTTACTTGTTGGGATATCATTGTATTATCTTGTTATCTTAATGCATCTATATACTTGGCAAAGGGTGGAAGGCTCGGCCTCTCGCCTAGTGTTTTGTTCCACTCTTGCCGCCCTAGTTTCCGTCATATCGGTGTTATGTTCCCGGATTTTGTGTTCCTTACGCGGTTGGGTGATAATGGGAACCCCTTGACAGTCCGCCTTGAATAAAACTCCTCTAGCAATGCCCAACCTTGGTTTTACCATTTGCCACCTAGCCTTTTCCCTTGGGTTTCGCGGACTCAAGGGTCATCTTTATTTTAAACCCCCGGGCCAGTGCTTCTCTAAGCGTTGGTCCAACCTAGAGCACCGTGCGGGGCCGTCCCTTGGCAACTTGGGTTACGTTGGCTCCCGTACGTTTAGCTTATCCGGTGTGCCCCGAGCGAGATATGTGCAGCTCCTATCGGGATTTGTCGGCATAGCGGGTGGTGTTGCTGGACTTGTTTTACCATTGTCGGAGTTGTCTTGTAGAACCGGGATGCCGAGTCTAATCGGAATGTCTCGGGAGAAGGTATATTCCTTCGTTGACCGTGAGAGCTTGTCATGGGCTAAGTTGGGACTCCCCTGCAGGGTTTTGAACTTTCGAAAGTCGTGCCCGCGGTTATGGGCAGATGGGAATTTGTTAATGTCCGGTTGTAGATAACTTGAAACTTAACTTAATTAAAATGAATCAACTGTGTGAGTTACCGTGATGGTCTCTTCTCGGCGGAGTCCGGGAAGTGAGCACGGTGTTGGAGTAATGCTTGCCGCGGGTTGTTCTCTAGTTATTCGTTCGCGCTTTGCCTTCTCTTCTCGCTCTCTTTTGCGAACAGGTTAGCCACCATATATGCTAGTCGCTTGCTGCAGCTCCACATATTACCTTGCCTTACCTATAAGCTTAAATAGTCTTGATCGCGAGGGTGCGAGATTGCTGAGTCCCTGTGGCTCACTGATTACTTCCAAACCAGATGTAGGGCCTGATGACTCCATTCCAGATGACGCGCTTGAACTCAAGTGGGAGTTCGACGAGGACTCACGCCATTACTATGTGTCTTTCCCTGATGATCAGTAGTGGTGCCCAGTTGGGGCGATCGGGACCGTGTCGCATGTTGGGTTGATCTTTTATTTTGGTGCCGTAGTCACCCTGACGTCAGTTCCCGTTGACTGCTGATGTCACCATGACGCAATGTTGACACAGTAAATCATTTACTGGATTTATTCTTAGACAGGAAATTCCAGAAAATCTTATAAACTTCAAAAATTCATAGAAATTAATCTGTAACTCCAAATGCAAAGATTTATATATGAAAAATGATCAAAAAAATCCAATCTTTCCATCTGTAATGGTTTCATGCATGTCAGAACACTTTAACCTTGCTGTTTAAGTGAAGCAAGCTAATGCATTAATATGACTTCATATCATGGGCTTTCATTTGAATCTTCGATTCAAATGGACTCAAACCAACATGCTATAGAATGCATTAGCCAAAACACAACCATATTGCCATGTCATAGCATGCATCATATTGTTGCATATTGCCATGTGATGATTGTGTTCCGTTGTGTCTTTCGTGGTAGGTTCTGCCTCCAAGGATACCCACGAATATCCAACTGAAGGGCAGTATCCTACTACCACTCCATCAGGCAGGCAGCCCCATTGATCATATCGATACAATCCCATGTTCTCCCTGCTGCTCTCATTTACTTCATTTAAGACAACAACGTTTCAAACTGCTGTGTGCTGCGGTAGTTGAACCCATTTCCTCTGCATGACCTGTCATTGCCACAGTAACTAGATGAAACCCACTAGCATGTGTAGGAGTTGATTGAGCCATGTCTGTATTTCCTACCTTGCTATGCCTGCTATGCTTAGAGTCGTGTCAGGTCTAGTTCATCTGGGTGATGGGCTAGAGTGAAATGATTATGTCGGTAATGTGAGTGATGTGTTGAACACGATTTGGTAAAGGTATCGATGAGAGGCCATGTAGGATTACATGGTGGGTTGTTTCATTGGAACTGTCCTTAAGCACCGAGATATGTATGTGTGATTTAAGAACTAGCTACTACCATGCATTGGGCCCAAAACCAATGGACCCTCTCAGCTTCTTAACCACCCTAGTTCTCTGTCCAGGAGTTGCAACTAGTTTTTGGTGTTTATAGGATATGTGTTGGAGGCCGTGCATAGCGCTGACCCTAGGGGTGGGCTATGATGCGGTAGATACACCATGGTCGGGTATGCGGGGCGCCCGTTTGGTGTCTCGGAACCCTGTACACATCGTTCGGGCCGTATGTGGAAACCTCAGCTGGACTCCCTGTGGATGGAACCTGGATAGGCGATAAACCTGGACTAGAGACTTGAGTGTTTAGGTAGGCCGTGGCCGACACCCTCATTGGGCTTCCGCTTGAAGGTTTCCGAGTACATGTTGTGTAAACGGCGGTAAGTGGTGAGAGCGTGTGTGAAGAAGTACGCCCCTGTAGGGTTAACATCATCTATTCGAATAGCTGCGTCCGCGGTAAAGGACTACTTGGTTGCCTATACAGTTCATAGACAAGTAAATGGATACTCCTAAAAGCCTCAAGACAAGAGTGAGTGCCGTGGATGGCCCTTCCGTAGGATGGCGGAGGAGGATCCACGGTAGTGTATTGTTGTGATGAGTAGTGGACTCGTGTGCGCAAAACATTTACAAGTTGCTGTCTCGTAGGATAGCTTAGCCAAGAGTCAAAGCTGGCTTGCTGCAATAACCCCACTATCCTTCTTGAGAATGTTGCATGTATAGTAGGATTTGTTGTAAGACTTGCTAAGTACCTTTGTACTCATGTTTGCTTAATTACTGTTGCAGAAGAGAACACCGCCCCCTCCGATGGGCCCTATGTAGATCTCAACGTTGACGAGTGACTTGCCACCCAGGTGGTGATCCTGAGCCGTGAAGGGCCTTGTAGATAGACAGGCTTTGTCAAGCCTTCTTGCTTTCTACTTGTCTGTACTCAGACAAGTTTGCTTCCGCATGTGCTTGTATGTTTGTATGACTTGAATGTCGGGTCGTGTGACCCCTACCTGTATGAACATATTATGTATGGCTCTCTGGAGCCTTCTAAATAAAGTACTTTGAGTTGTAGAGTTTTGTTGTGATGCCATGTTGTATTTACACATATCGAGCATATTGTGTGTATCTTTGAAATGCTTGGTATGTGTGGGATCCGACAATCTAGTTGTTTATCCTTGGTAGACTATCTTATGGGGAAATGTAGTCTCGTGCTTCCACTAAGCCTTGGTAGTCCGCTACAGCCCGGTTTACCGGAGTCTTGCTAGCCCAGCACTGCTGCTCCGGAACACTTAGACTGGCCGGCATGTGATTCACTTCGTTCATGTGTCTGTCCCTTCGGGGAAATGTCACGCGGAGACATCCGGTGTCCTGTTAGCCTCCTACAGCCCGATTTCCCAAAGTCCTGTAAGCCCAGTTGCTACAGCCCGGATTCATACGTTGTTGACCGACATGCTCAATGTTGATTCATGTATGTATGTCCCCGTAAGTTGGTGCCACTTTGGGTTCACGACTAGTCTTGTCGGCCCGGGTTCTCTGTCATATGGATGCTAGCGACACTATCATATACGTGAGCCAAAAGGCGCAAACGGTCCCGGGCCATGGTAAGGCGACACCCGTGGGAATACCATACGTGAGGCCGCAAAGTGATATGAGGTGTTACAGGTTAGATCGGTGTGACTTAGAATCGGGGTCCTGACATATGAAGTGGCATCTTGTATATTTCGTCCAAGGCTTCATGCACTCCTTATGGTGGCTTCAAAGTCCTGAAATCATCACTTGTAACTCCGTCTTGATCCCCTTGCGCATGGCATCATCTCCATGCTTGGTCTTGCTCTAGTGTTCATCCCTCTTATCCATGCCATGCCCTTCATTTGTAAGCAAAACAAATGTATCCAATTTAGGCAGCATCATATTCTCATGAACATTAGAATCATTACCAAGAAACAAAAGTACCTGATAATTTAATCGGCGTGCGCGAGCTCTAGTAATTGGTCCAATATGTATAGCAGCAGGGGCTGTGAGTGTAACAATGGTATTGATGTCCTCATCAGAACTCAAAAATCCTAAAGGCCCCAACAAGCTGGTATCCTGCTCATAGACATAACAGCCACTATCCGGATACTCACATATTTCACGGTGCTTGTATATAGTGGGGTTTTTGCAATATAACTTTTCTGGCTCATGTGTCCGAATGATCATCAGTCTTTTGTCGTCGTCTGATCGAGCGAGGAACCAGTTGTGCTTCCCTATTTTTGGCAAAGATGGTGTTATTACAAAGGCAGCAACTGTAGGGACATTGCATCATATCAAAAAGAACAGGCATTGTTAATGTAAGATTAGCATTGTTCAGAGTATGAGTACGATAATGCAAGAAACAACATTGATATGTCCCTGTTGGAACTGGGAGGAAAATACAGGGAAATGTATACTGGGTTCGAAAATATAGAAGTGCCATGCATGGTTATACTCATGTTATGTCACAATCGATTCTTCACAGGAAACTACCATGTCATGCATGTTATGTAATCATGTTATGTCCTCACAAACAAATTCTTCAAGGAAACTAACAGACCATGCATTGTTATATACTCATGTTCCATGGGTAAATTTTTTTGAGCATATTATTCTAGCCATTGATTGCTGAAGGGCGAATATAGGTATGTACACATGGTAAGCATTACAAGATTTCACTACTTCCAAATATAGAGTTCTCCATATGCACATTTACTTCCCTAATGTATGGTTAGATGAAACCAATAGTGTGATGCATGTTTCTACATCATGAAAATGAGGAAACTAACATGGCCATTGATACACACTCATATTTAGTAGTATATAGATTACTATAAAATAAGGAGAATATCAATATCTTCCTAACTGTTTGATTATTCAGGGGTACAAATTGGTTGTAATGACATGGTCACAATCGCATGAATTAACTCATTCCAAATATAGCTGATTTATGGTGTTTCTAATACATTGCCATAGTTCTACTCAAATTCTGCTCAAACAGGGATATGCCAATCATCACAAAAATTTCAAACAGTGTCATGGTGTCATCATTAACATTAGACGGAAACAACTTACACGCGCCGTCCCAGCAATACATGGTGCCATCTGTTTTGTCGATCGCGTAGATGATGCCATTGTGTTCAATAGCATCACAGAAGTGTGTATTAGCTTTGACGATGATCCACTACGAGCTGAGTTGTCTCCAGCTAAAGAAGGCACCGGCGTAAAGATAGGCGAGTCCGCGGTTGAACAAGGCAATTAGATTGAAGTTTGTGTAATTCGCATGTCATGTGGGCACTTGGCAGATTAAAATCTTCTGGAAAACATGGTACATCCAACTGATGTGGTAATCTAGATGACTTGGACCGCGATGGTAAAACTCTATATAATCCAATGGAGGAAGGATAATCTCATGGGAGGTATGGAAGTTCACGAGCACCAACTTTTTCCCATCTTCTCTGATGGCAGCCATCCAGTGGGAGTTCATGCCGACCCAGTACATACCTGCCAAGAAGTTTTAGGCGATGGTGATCGGATCAAAGTCGACGGAAATGATGTACGACGACCCAGTACATACCTACAAAGAAGTTTTGGCTAATGGAGATTGGATTGAAGTCGAGGGGCATCATGCACACCTCCGTATCATGGTGAGCAAATCTCGCAAGACCAGATAGCAGCAAGCAGGGTGTCTTGAAAAGCTTAGGCCTCGTTTCGATGATGGCCGTGTACATGTCCCTCGAGCATGCAGCCAGCCGCAGGGTGCTCAACATATCCATACATGAACAACAGAGGTCGAGGATATCACTGGGGAGATTGCTCCAATCGTGGCTCATATGGATGATGTGTGGTTCGCGTTCGGCCATGGTGGAGTTTGGAAGGTGGGGGTTTTGGGGGCTTGATTTACGGGGGAGAAGGCTCTCGGTGCTGGAGCGGCTAGCAAGGGAATAGCGGTACTGGGGGAGGCGAGCGAGGCGAGGGTATGCAGGGACACAGTGAGATGATGAAGAGTGACCTTAGAATCTCCGGCGAGACAGAGATGGAGATGGAGTGGTGCTAGGGGAGAGGGAGACGAGGCGAGGCATGCTATACAACGGCGGTGCCAGTGACTGCACAGTGCACAAGGTGAGGCTAACTTTGGTAACCCGAACACGCCACCTAGACCGGTGTTACGTCGGGTGCAGGGTCTTGTCACTTCACTGTGAGGACCGGATGCATAATATTTTGACCATCAAGTGTACCACAGTTGTACTACTACTACTAGTAGGAGTAGTAGGAACATGAGTAGTATTGTATGGCGGAAATAGGTCTCCCGTGCTAGCATGCCTCTGGGTTCACTTCATCCTCCAGGTATCATCCATATTGCAAGCAGAACCAAATTCTCGTGCATGCGGAAGCGCAAAGAAGGCCTTTTCTTTTTGGAGGATAACGGCATATTCCTTAACTAGAGAATGTTGTGTCTCCCACACACGCACCAATATCTATCCAAACCAGCTACGACACTTTTTTTAACCGTTTGCATAGGTCCCACTTGTCAGGAGGGGTGCAGAAATAAAAAGGAATCATAAAATGTCTCGCCACGGTGATTCGAAAGAGTGACCTCAACTAGCCAGTGGCACATGTAGCGCTAGAAGGATGGGCACGTACAGGGACATGTACCACTCCTCAGTCTACCCACGTAGCCTTTTCGTTTAGTCTACCTAGTCGTCTAATCAATTGCCTGCAGGCCACTTCTCCCATTTACTTCTCCATCGGGAACCGATTTTCCTCGGCTTCTTCACTACTCCATCTTCATTTGCATCCAAACCACACTGCATTCATATTGTTTTAACCTCTTCACATCCTCTTGGAGTAATTCTGAAGCCCCTTTAAATAATCATCTTCTTCAGTTAGACTAGCCATCTAATCCTAATTCTCCAAACCATAGCCCTCCGGTCCAGTGGTTCCAAATGGCGAAAGAGATCAAGATGCAGGTTTTTAGTGTCCAACATGTCCTTGTCGAAGGCTCATTGAGCATAGTTGCCACAGTCACCGAGCACCCAAGGGTTGTTTGGAAGTGGATCAACAATGTATCCAACTCCCTCTAAAAGGTGGAGATGAAGGTCATAGGTCTCAATGCAGAGTACACGGAGCATGCCACTGGGAAGATCCAACGCGCCGCCGTCCTTCAGCTGTGCCTCGAAGATGATGTTTTGGTGTACCACATCATACACGCGCCCTCCATACCAGGTGAGCTTCACGATTTCTTGTCTCGGGAGGACATATACTTCTGTGGGGCAGCCATCGCAGGGGACAAACAGAAGTTGGAGCCGTACAACCTTGATTTGAAAAGCATCGCTGACGTACAAACCAAAATAAAAATTCCTATAGAATATTGCGATAAACCGACACCATCCCTATTCGATGTAGCAAATTTTGTGCTGGGAACAAATCTTCAGAAGGGTGACGAGACGCTGGCATTAAGATCGTCTGGATGGGAGAATTATCCCTTGAAGTACGAGCGGATAAAATATGCTGCCCTCGATGCCCGTGTGAGTTTCGAGATAGCTGCAAGGTCCAGAGAGCTTGTTGCGAAGCCTTCTCCCACAGAAAATGAGAAGAAGAAGAAGAAGAAGAAGAAGAAGAAGAAGAAGAAGAAGAAGAATAAAGAAGAAGAAGAAGAAGAAGAAGAAGAAGCTGCACCAGCAGCAGGGCATTGTGGATGGATGAACTATTTCCTCTCTTGTAAAAAAATTATTCCCTCTCTATGTATATTGATATAAATGGACTATTTCGATGGTGTGCATGTCTTTGAAACAAGTAGTAGTGTGGGTCCACTTGACTATAAGGAACTATTTATGCCCCTAGCTTTCTCTACTACTACTCCTTCTAGTTATGTCCATGGAAGTTCAACTACGGCGACCATGCATGTGTCCGTAGACATGACAGCCTGTCCATGGAAGTTCAACTACGGCGACCATCACGTTTCATCCACTGCCACTCGCGATTCCCACGACGCCGCTCCAACCACGGCACCATGTCCCCCGACGTGCGCCTCACCCCTCTCGGCCACACCGCCCCTCTGCCTTTGTGTGCTTGACATGTGGGCCACCTGAAATGCAGCGAGCATCAAGTTTCTACCACAGCCACACGCGATTCCCACGACGCCGCTCGAATCCATGACACCACACCTCCCCCCACCTGTGGCTCACCCCTCTCGGCCCCACTGCCCCTCTGCCTTCGGGAGCATTACATGTGGACCAGCCACCTATCGGGTCCACATCTTATTGACTCAAAGGCAGGTGTAGTAAGGCGCTGAAGCTCAGTCCCGAGGTCCCCGAGAGGAAATGTAACTCCTGCGCTAGGCCTTGTGGTGCTACCGCTGCACGAACTCATGCCAAACTCGAGATTTGTTTCCTTACTATACACGCACGCAATGATTTAATGGACATTGTAATCTCAACATGTGATGGGGAGCTCTAAACTTGAATTTGAAACTTATAAAACGAAAAAATTCAAAACAAATAAACTAGGAGAGAGCGAGTATACCGTAGGATGTGTCCCATATGAAACAAGTCCCCTGGTTTGTCACCACGAAGATGAGGTTAGAAAGGAGAACAACGATTCGTACTCGTACGGAGACAAATCGGCCACAGACAGCATGGTCCACCTTTGACCACCATGTGCAAGGTTCGTGCTATCTTCTTCAATCTCACCGTGATTCCATCGTACCAATTCAGGCGGTGGCCCGTTGCATGGCTAATCCCAATGTTGGACAAAGGTTCTACAGGAACGGTGTCACCGTTGTAAATGTTGTGCAAATTTATGTTGGTACCCTCCTGTACATATGCAAGCCAATCTCCACTCGCACCGAGCCTAACCTATGAAACAGTGCGTAGGGGGAGAATTAGGAAATGGACACAGAAGTAGTATTTAGAATGCATTTACTACATGATCAAACTCATCTTACCTGCTCATCGAACAAAATCCGAGTGCCCCTCAATGTCGGCATCTCAAGGGGCCTCAACTTGCAACTACAGCCACGCCACGTTGGAGAGACCCCCAAGGAAACATTCTCGTGTGTTGCACGGAACATCAAGATGCATTTGTATGAGTAGTTTATCTTGTGAGAGAAAAGGATGAACGAGGGGAAGGCCTTATTTGCAAATGTGGAGCGGGGTGTAGGTATCTTTTTGCAAAATTGCCACAGTTTTCTTCCTATCCATCAGATACAAATCGGACGGCCTATATTGCAAGATGGCAGGCACATCGTCATCACCAACTCTATTTTTTATAAGACTAGCAAGATGCCTGTGCGTTGCACGGAACATCAAGATCTCGTGGGAGAAAAGGATGAACGAGGGAAGGCCTTATCTACAAATGTGGAGAGGAGTGCGGGTAAATTGCCATAGTTTCCTTCCTATCCATTAGATATAGATTGGACGGCCCATCCGATTTATATCTGACGGATAGGAGGGAAACTATGGCAATTTTGCAAAAATATACCCACACCCCTCTCCACATTTGCAAATAAGGCCTTCCCTCGTTCATCCTTTTCTTCCACAAGATAAACTACTCATACAAATGCATCTTGATGTTCCGTGCAATGCATGGGGATCTTGCTATTATAAGAGAGTAGTAGACTAGCAAGATGCCCGTGCGTTGCATGGAACATCAAGATGCATTTGTATGAGCAGTTTATCTTGTGGGAGAAAAGGATGGACGAGGGAAGGCCTTATTTGCAAATGTGGAGAGGGCCAATGCCATAGTTTCCTTCCTATCCATCAGATATAAATCAGACATCCTATACTGCAGGATGGCAGGCACGCCATCATCAACAACTCTATTTTTATAAGAGTATAGTAGAGATAGAGATAGAGACTACTACTACCAATGTGTTGGCCCGTGCGTTGCAATGGATCCAAAGTAGTAGAATAATACTTATTCACGGGCTTGAAATATAAACACTCTAGTTTTGGTATACATATATCAGTAAAAGTAAATCATGCTTCACTCAAAATATATTCCTCGGGCTATTTTGATGAGGTGAGGGACGGGTGTGGCTGGTTTGAAGATAACATGTTTTAAAAAAATTGGAGCTGTTTTTTTACGTTTTGTAGCATGGCACAGCATCTGGTGCACCTAAGCGTCTGAAAAAAAAAATTGAGTTTGGGTCGGTGGCACAACCTACGGCAAGATGCTCGTGTGGGCTTCTTCTATAACTAGAAAGATGCTCATGTATTTCTGGGAACATCAAGATGCATTTTTTTTACAAAACACCTATTGTGATTGACCCTTGAAGGAGTAATCCCATGTGTAAAAACTAATGATATCTCGAGAATTTTATCGGAAAAATGGTATCTTTGGAACAAGTTTTCTCTACTACTGCTCCTTGCAGTGAGCGGTATGCAATGCATGTATTAGCAGACATGACAGCTTGTCCATGGAAGTTGAACCACGGCAACCATCACGTTTCTTGTTTCTACCACCGCCACACCCACACGCGATTCCCACGACACCGCTCCAACCCACGGCACGACGTCCCCCAACGTACGCCTCATCCCTCTCGGCCCCACCACTCCTCTGCCTTTGTGTGCATGACATGCGGGCCACCTGAACTACGGTGACCATCAACTTTCTACCACAGCCACACCCGATTGGACATTGTTTGCCTGCTCCGCACCTGTGCTCTGATCCGTACTCTCGCACCATTGAATTTTCATCCAGCGGCTGTGACACATTTCGTCCCGGGCATCAATCCTCAGCTGGAGTACTTCTCGTAACACCTCGTAACGCCTCGACGCCCAGCTGTGGCACCCTCGCCACAGCCATGCCACCACTGGCTGGTTCATCTCGAACGAGCGAGTCACGAACCACGCCACCACCATGAGAATGACATGTGGGCCAGACGCATTTAAGGTCCGCTCGTCATTGACCCATAGTCCGGTGAACTAAGCCACTGATGCTCGGTCCCGTGGGACCCAAGAGGGAAATGTAACTCCTGCGGCAGGCCTTGTGGTGCTCTGATACGTCTCCAACGTATCTATAATTTTTTATTGTTCCATGCTATTATATTATCTGTTTTGGATGTTTAATGGGCTTTATTATGCACTTTTATATTATTTTTGGGACTAACCTGTTAACCGAAGGCCCAGTGCAAATATCTGTTTTTTGCCTATTTCAGTGTTTCACAGAAAAGGAATATCAAACGGAATCCAAACAGAATGAAACCTTCGCGAGGATCATTTTTGTAACAAACGCAATCTAGGAGATTTGGAGTGGACGTCAAGAAAGAAGCGAGGAAGCCACGAGGCAGGAGGGCGCGCCCCTGTAGCGACCCGACCTCAAACGGTCAAGTCTCTGTGCTTCAGTGTCATCCCTGGATCGGTAATGCTGACACACACACAGTACTCGAGGATTTATAACATAGTAGCAATCACACACTTATTACATCGAAGGTCTCAAAAGAGAACTTATTACAATAAATATGGCTTAAGGCCATCTAATACGATAACAATGGAAGGCTTGGAAGATAAAGTGAGTCCATCAACTCCAACGGCATAGCTGAGCTGCACGACAACGACCTAACGAACCTTACTCCTCGTCTGAAAAGTCTGCAACATAATACGTTGCAGCCCGAAAATGGGTCAGCACATGGAATACGCTGGCAAAGTAACACAGTAGAGCAAGAATAGAATAATACTATCACTACACGCATATTTGGCTGCTGGAAAGCTCTATGGTTACAGTTTTTGCGAAAAGCTATTTTTTTTCCTACAACAAAGGAATAGATTTTATTTAACTATCATGGCAGTTGAAACATCATTGAGAAGGTTCCTCCAACTCAATCCCAATTAAAGTAATTAACAACCCAACAATATTATTTTTTTTAGAGTGATGAGATACTTATGATACTCCAAGTACTAGATACTCAAGATGTCCATAACTGGGGACACGGCTAACCATGATTAGTTTATACACTTTGCAGAGGTTTGCGCACTTTTCCCCACAAGACCCGATCTCCTCCGTTGGATTTCCCGCACTGCATGGTGTTTGAGAAACGGATGACCGAGACACAGTGTTTCAAAAGCATTAACCCCTTACTCCGGGCAGACCATACCAACCTACATCCCTCTACCTGCTGATCCACCTCTTCGGGAGCTTCACGCAACCTAATCAACTATGCTAGAGCCCATAATAGCTTGTGGCTGCACACAGAAGTTTCTAGCATGAAAATATCTCAGTTCCCTTTGAGCCTGGGTGGCGGACCATAGGATTATCACACGGGTACTCCGGGATATCCTAGGACAACACTGGATTCCCCAGGTGCCCAACAAACAATCCACCCAGATGTGTATTCAAGTTGCCACCTTAAGTTGAACCATTAATTTAACAATCTCACATATGTCATGGATCTCACTCACCCAAACCATGTCTACGAGCATAGCATAGCAATATAAGCAACACGTAGAAGTAACTCCCAAGGGTTTCATAATAACAGGGCAATAGGTTCTACCTCCTCAACTACTTCCCAACCCACATGTTAATCACAACCTAACCATGCAATGTTTGAGGATTGGAACTAATGCGGGGTATGATCAAAATGTTCCTTGCCTTGCTGAAGATCCGCAAAACCTAGGGATTCGTAGTAGCACGCTTCGCACTCTGGGTGTTCTATCGCAAACAAACAATAGCATACATAAGAAATCAAGCAAAGAAACACAGGTAAATCTCAAATAAGAAGATCTAACCAGAAAGTTCAACTTAAGAACTCCGGTTTGCGAAAAGAATCAAATCGAACGGAGCAACAAAACTCAAACTGCGAAAGAAACAAGATCCGTTTACTAATATGGACTAAGGTCAAATTTTACAGTAGCAAAAGCTTGTTCAAGTTGGTTAAATGGAAGGAGGGTTTCGCAACAAAGATTTAGGCGCTTGAATCGCCTGATTCCGATAAACGAGCGAAAAGATAAACTAAAACAAAAATCGGATCAGAAATCACGATTGAAAATAATCGCGGAAAATCCGAGAAACAGAAAACTGACGAACAGGCTAGCGAACGAGTGTTCGTTGTCTGCGGCTAACGAGTGAACTCCATTCGTTAAAACGGACGTACGGATGAACATCCGCAAAGTAACTAAACCGAAAAAACCGATGAACCGATCTATCCAAAAAAACTAGGGTTTTCTAAAAAAACCGAACCGTTTTTTAACCGAACGGCGCTATACCTCCGGCGAGGTCCGGCGCGCGGGCGGCTCCGGGCGAGCGGGGCGGGGCAGCACGGTGCAACGGCGGCGCGGGGCAGCGGCGGCAAGCGGCAAGGGCGCAGCGGCGGCGGCAGCAGCACGAGGCAGCGGGGCGCGGCTTGTGGCGGCGAGTGGCGCGGTGCAACGGCGGCGCGGGGCAGCTCGGGCTCCAAAGGGGGGGCGAGGCGCGACTTATAAGGAGGGGCGGCGACTTGGGGGCGGGGCAAGGCGCACGGGAGTCCCCGCCGGACTCTGCTTCGCGGCGGCGGCGGCGCTCTCGTCTCTTGAGCGGAGACGAGGGGCGGGCGGCTGGGTCGGCTCGGCTGGGCTTCAGCCCAGTCGGGCGCTAAACTTTTTTTTAAATAATTCTGCCGAAACTAAAAAATCCTAGAAAATAAAAAAAATCCTAAAAATGCCAAAACAAATTTTCACCGTCTAAATAAAATATTTAGAACAAGATGAACATTTTCTTGGCCCTAAAATGCAAATTTGAAAAACGTGCATTTTTTCTAATTCAAATAAAATAGCAAGAAACTCCAAATAAAATCAAATATTTGATTTTAATATTTTCCCTCCAATGTTTCATTATTTTGGAGAAGTCATATTATCTCCTCTCATATATTTTAACATGAAATATTTTCGGAGAGAAAAATAATTAAAACCAAAAATCCTCGTTTCGATATTTGGTAAAACCAAAATATGAAAACAGGGAAATCCCCAACTCTCTCCGAGGGTCCTTGAGTTGCTTAGGATTTCGAGGATCGCAAAATGAAATGCAGTTAAATATGATATGCATGGATGATCTATGTATAACATTCCAAATTGAAAATTTGGGATGTTACACCCACCCTCGTGGGCCCCTCGCAGCTCCACCGACCTACTTCTAACTGCTATCTATACCCATATACCCTGAAAACATCCAGGAGCACCACGAAACCCTATTTCCACCGCCGCAACCTTCAGTACCCGTGAGATCCCATCTTGGGGCCTTTTCCGGCGCTTCACCCGAGGGGGAATCGATCACGGAGGGCTTCTACATCAACACCATAGCCTCTCCGATGATGTGTGAGTAGTTTAGCACAGACCTTCGGGTCCATAGTTATTAGCTAGATGGCTTCTTCTCTCTCTTTGGATCTCAATACAAATTCTCCTCGATTCTCTTGGAGATCTATTCGATGTAATTCTTTTTGCGGTGTGTTTGTCGAGATCCGATGAATTGTGGGTTTATGATCAAGATTATCTATGAACAATATTTGGTTCTTCTCTGAATTCTTTTATGCATGATTTAAATATCTTTGCAAGTCTCATCGAATTATCAGTTTGGTTTGGCCTACTATATTGATCTTTCTTGCAATGGGAGAAGTGCTTAGCTTTGGGTTCAATCTTGCGGTGCTCGATCCCAGTGACAGAAAGGGAAACTACACATATTGTATTGTTGCCATCGAGGATGAAAAGATGGGGTTTATATCATATTGCTTGAGATTATCCCTCTACATCATGTCATCTTGCCTAATGTGTTACTCTGTTCTTATGAACTTAATACTCTAGATGCATGCTGGATAGCGGTCGATGTGTGGAGTAATAGTAGTAGATGCAGAATCATTTTGGTCTACTTGTCACAGACGTGATGCCTATATACATGATCATGCCTAGATATTCTCATAACTATGCACTTTTCTATCAATTGCTCCACAGTAATTTATTCACCCACCGTAGATTATGCTATCTTGAGAGAAGCCACTAGTGAAACCTATGGCCCTCGGGTCTATTCTCCATTATATTATTTTCCCGTCAATTAGCTATTTCTATCGTCGTCTATTTTGCAATCTTTACTTTCCAATCTATACAAAAATACCAAAAATATTTAACTTATTATCTTTATCAGATCTCACTTTCGTAAGAGACCGTGAAGGGATTGACAACCCCTTTATCGTGTTGGTTGTGAGGTTCTTGTTTGTTTGTGCAGGTACGAGGGACTTGCGTGTAGTCTCCTACTGGATCGATACCTTGCTTCTCAAAAATTGAGGGAAATACTTACGCTACTTTGCTGCATCACCCTTTCCTCTTCAAGGGAAAACCAACGCATGCTCAAGAGGTAGCAAGAAGGATTTCTGGCGTCATTGCTGGGCAGGCTTACACCAAGTCAAGTCAAGATTTGATCTCCCAGTAACTAGCCATTTCTGGCGCCGTTGCCGGGGAGATCTACGCACAACTCAAGACATACCAAGTACCCACCACAAACTCTTATCCCTCGCGTTACATTATTTGCCATTTGCCTCTCGTTTTCCTCTCCCACACTTCACCCTTGCCGTTTTATTCGCCCTCTTTTCCGTTTGCCTCTTTTCTGTTCTTCTCTTTTTGCTTGCTTCTTGTGTGCTTGTATGTTGGATTGTTTGTCACAATGGCTCAGGATAATACTAAATTGGGTGACTTTTCCAATACCAACAATAATGATTTTACTAGCACTCCGATTGCTCCTCTTACCGATGCTGAATCTTCTGAAATTAATACTGCTTTGTTGAATCTTGTCATGAAAGATCAATTTGCTGGCCTTCATAGTGAACATGCTGCTACCCATCTAAACAACTTTGTTGATTTATGTGATATGCAAAAGAAGAAAGATGTGGATAATGATATTGTTAAATTGAAGCTATTTCTGTTTTCGCTTAGAGATCATGCTAAAACTTGGTTCTCCTCTTTGCCTAAAAATAGTATTGATTCATGGAATAAGTGCAAAGATGCTTTTATCTCTAAGTATTTTCCTCCCGCTAAGATCATCTCTCTTAGAAACGATATTATGAATTTTAAGCAACTTGATCATCAGCATGCTGAACAAGCTTGGGAGAGGATGAAATTAATGATACATAATTGCCCTACACATGGTTTGAATCTATGGATGATTATACAAAAAATTTATGCTGGATTGAATTTTTCTTTTAGAAATCTTTTAGATTCGGCCACGGGAGGCACTTTTATGGAAATCACTTTAGGAGAAGCTACTAAACTCCTAGATAATATTATGGTTAATTATTCTCAATGGCACACTGAAAGATCTACTAGTAAAAAGGTTCATGCGATAGAAGAGATAAATGTTTTGAGTGGAAAGATGGATGAACTTATGAAGTTGTTTGCTAATAAGAGTGTTTCTTCTGAACCTAATGATATGCCTTTGTCTACTTTGATTGAGAATAATAATGAATCTATGGATGTGAATTTTGTTGGTAGGAACAATTTTGGTAACAACACGTATAGAGGAAACTTTAATTCTAGGCCTTTCCCTAGTAATTCCTCTAATAATTATGGTAATTCCTACAACAACTCTTATGGAAATTTTAATAAGATGCCCTCTGATTTTGAGACTAGTGTTAAAGAATTTATGAATTTGCAAAAGAATTTCAATGCTTTGCTTGAAGAAAAATTGCTTAAGATTGATGAGTTGGCTAGGAACGTGGATAGAATTTCTCTTCATGTTGATTCTTTGAAACTTAGATCTACTCCACCTAAGCATGATATCAATGAGTCTCTCAAAGCCATGAGAATTTCCATTTATGAGTGAAAAGAAAGAACCGCTAGGATGCCTGCTAAAAAGGATTGCTTTGTAAAAGCATGTTCTTCTAGTTTCAATGATAATAATGATGAAGATCTAAAAGTGATTGATGTGTCTCCTATTAAATCTTTGTTTGCCAATATGAATTTTGATAAAGATGAGACTGGAGATGAGTCAACTTTAGTTAGAAGGCGTCCCAATGATTCGAAGTTTTTAGATCTTGATGCAAAAATTGGTAAGAGTAGGATTTAAGAGGTCAAAACTTTACATATCAATGAACCCACTATTTTGGATTTCAAGGAATTTAATTATGATAATTGTTCTTTAATAGATTGTATTTCCTTGTTGCAATCCGTGTTAAACTCTCCTCATGCTTACAGTCAAAATAAAGCTTTTACCAAACATATCGTTGATGCTTTAATGCAATCTTATGAAGAGAAACTTGAATTAGAAGTCTCTATCCCTAGAAAACTTTATGAAGAGTGGGAACCTACTATCAAAATTAAAATTAAAGATCATGAATGCTATGCTTTATGTGATTTGGGTGCTAGTGTTTCCATGATTCCAAAGACTTTCTGTGATGTGATAGGTTTCCGTGAATTTGATGATTGTTCTTTAAAGTTGCATCTTGCGGATTTCACCATTAAGAAACCTATGGGAAGAATTAATGATGTTCTTATTGTTGCAAATAGGAATTATGTGCCCGCAGATTTCATTATTCTTGATATAGATTGCAATCCTACTTGTCCTATTATTCTTGGTAGACCTTTCCTTAGAACGATTGGTGCAATTATTGATATGAAAGAAGGAAATATTAGATTCCAATTTCCATTAAGGAAGGGCATGGAACACTTTCCTAGAAATAAAATTAAATTACCTTATGAATCTATTATGAGAGCCACTTATGGATTGCATACAAAGATGATAATACCTAGATCTATTCTTGATTTCATGCCTAGCTAGGGGCATTAAAAGATAGCGCTTGTTGGGAGGCAACCCAATTTTATTTTTATTCCTTGCTTGTTGGAAAAAAATTATATGAGACCATGTCTAATGGTTAGCAGGTGAGACCCGTCCTGATGGATGACACGTGGCATTCACAAATCACAAAGCATCTAATCTCCCCCTGATTTTAAGTGAGGGGTGGGGGATGCTTTGTGATTTGTGAATGACACATGTCATTCATCAGGATGGGTCTCGCGTGAGACCTGGTCTCATAGAATTCTTTTCCGTTGTTGGGAGGTAAACCAATTTTATTTTTGTTTCTTGCTTTTTGTTTCTGTTTAGTAATAAATAATTTATGTAGATTCCGTTTAGATGTGGTTTTATGTTTTTAATTAGTGTTTGTGCCAAGTAGAACCTTTGGAAGACTTGGGGGAAGTCTTTGCGATCTTGCTGTAATAAACGGAAACTTTAGCACTCATGAGATTAGCTGCCATTTTTTACTGGAGAGTGCTATTAGATTGATTCTTTTTGCATATGATTAATAGACAAATTCCTAACGTCCACCTATTTATTTAAGAATTTTTGGGGTTACAGAAGTATTCGAAACCTACAGATTACTACAGACTGTTCTGTTTTTGACAGATTCTGTTTCTCGTGTGTTGTTTGCTTATTTTGATGAATCTATGGCTAGTATCGGGGGGTATGAACCATAGAGAAGTTGGAATACAGTAGGTTTAACACCAATATAAATAAATAATGAGTTAATTACAGTACCTTAAGTGGTGATTTGTTTTCTTAAACTAATGGAGCTCATGAGATTTTCTGTTGAATTTTGTGTTGTGAAGTTTTCAAGTTTTGGGTAAAGATTTGATGGATTTTGGAATAAGGAGTGGTAAGAGCCTAAGCTTGGGGATGCCCATGGCACCCCAAGGTAAAATCCAAGTACAACCAAAATCCTAAGCTTGGGGATGCTCCGGAAGGCATCCCCTCTTTCGTCTTCGTCCATTGGTAACTTCACTTGAGGCTATATTTTTATTCACCACATGATATGTGTTTTGCTTGGAGAGTCTTGTATGATTTGAGTCTTTGCTTTTTAGTTTACCACAATCATCCTTTATGTACACACCTTTTGGAGAGACACACATGAACCGGAATTTATTAGAATACTCTATGTGCTTCACTTATATCTTTTGAGCTAGATAATTTTGCTCTAGTGCTTCACTTATATCTTTTTAGGAGCACGGTGGTGGTTTTATTTTATAGAAATTATTGATCTCTCATGTTTCACTTATATTATTTTGAGAGTCTTTTAGAACAGCATGGTAACTTGCTTTGGCTATAAAATTAGTCCTAATATGATAGACATCCAAGATGGGTATAATAAAACTTTCATAAAAAGTGCATTGAATACTATGAGAAGTTTGATTCTTTATGATTGTTTTGAGATATGAAGATGGTAATATTAGAGTCATATAGTTGAGTAGTTTTGAATTTGAGAGATACTTGTGTTAAAGTTTGTGATTCCCGTAGCATGCACGTATGTGAACGTTATGTGATGAAGTCGGAGCATGTTATTTATTGATTGTCTTCCTTATGAGTGGCGGTCGGGGACAAGCGATGGTCTTTTCCTACCAATATATCCCCCTAGGAGCATGCGCGTAGTACTTTGTTTCGATAACTAATAGTTTTTGCAATAAGTATGTGAGTTCTTTATGACTAATGTTGAGTCCATGGATTATACGTACTCTCACCCTTCCACCATTGCTAGCCTCTCTAGTACCGCGCAACTTTCACCGGTACATAAACCCAACCATATATCTTCCTCAAAACAGCCACCATACCTACCTATTATGGCATTTCCATAGCATTCCGAGTTATATTGCCATGCAACTTTCCGCCGTTCGTTTATTATGACACGCTTCATCATTGTCATATTCCTTTGCATGATCATGTAGTGACATCGTATTTGTGGCAAAGCCCACCGTTCATAATTCTTTCATACATGTCACTCTTGATTCATCGCATATCCCGGTACACCGCCGGAGGCATTCACATAGAGTCATATTTTTTTCTAGTATCGAGTTGTAATTCTTGAGTTGTTCTTAAATAAAAGTGTGATGATCATCATTATTAGAGCATTGCCCCATGAGAGGAAAGGATGATGGAGACTATGATTCCCCCCACAAGTCGGGATGAGACTCCGGACGAAAAAAAGAGGCCATAAAAAGGAAAAGGCCCAAATAAAAAAAGGAGAGAAAAATAGAGAAGGGCAATGCTACTATCCTTTTACCATACTTGTGCTTCAAAGTAGCACCATGATCTTCATGATAGAGAGTCTCCTATGTTGTCACTTTCATATACTAGTGGGAATTTTTCATTATAGAACTTGGATTGTATATTCCAATGATGGGCTTCCTCAAAATGCCCTAGGTCTTCGTGAGCAAGCAAGTTGGATGCACACCCGCTTAAATTTTTTTTGAGCTTTCATACACTTATAGCTCTAGTGCATCCGTTGCATGGCAATCCCTACTCACTCACGTTGATATCTATTGATGGGCATCTCCATAGCCCGTTGATACGTCTAGTTGATGTGAGACTATCTTCTCATTTTTGTCTTCTCCACAACCACCATTCTATTCCTCCTATAGTGTTATATCCATGGCTCACGCTCATGTATTGCGTGAAGATTGAAAAATTTTGAGAACGTCAAAATTATGAAACAATTGCTTGGCTTGTCATCACGGTTGTGCATGATTTAAATATTTTGTGTGGTGAAGATAGAGCATAGCCAGACTATACGATTTTGTAGGCATAACTTTCTTTGGCCATCTTACTTTGAGAAGACATAATTGCTTAGTTAGTATGCTTGAAGTATTATTATTTTTATGTCAATATTAAACTTTTATCTTGAATCTTTTGGATCTGAAGGTTCATGCCACAATAAAGAGAATTACTTTGAAAATTATGTTAGGAAGCATTCCACATCAAAAAATCTGTTTTTATCATTTACCTACTTGAGGACGAGCAGGAATTAAGCTTGGGGATGCTTGATACGTCTCTAACGTATCTATAATTTTTTATTGTTCCATGCTATTATATTATCTGTTTTGGATGTTTAATGGGCTTTATTATGAACTTTTATATTATTTTTGGGAATAACCTGTTAACCGAAGGCCCAGTGCAAATTGCTGTCTTTTTTCCTATTTCAGTGTTTCGCAGAAAAGGAATATCAAACGGAATCCAAACGGAATGAAACCTTCGCGAGGATCATTTTTGGAACAAACGCAATCCAGGAGACTTGGAGTGGACGTCAAGAAAGAAGCGAGGAAGCCACAAGGCAGGAGGGCGCGCCCCCCACCCTCGTGGGCCCCTCGCAGCTGCACCGACCTACTTCTTCCTCCTATATATACCCATATACCCTAAAAACCATCCAGGAGCACCACGAAACCCTATTTCCACCGCCGCAACCTTCTGTACCCGTGAGATCCCATCTTGGGGCCTTTTCCGGCGCTCTGCCGGATGGGGAATCGATCACGGAGGGCTTCTATATCAAGACCATAGCCTCTCCGATGATGTGTGAGTAGTTTACCACAGACCTTCGGGTCCATAGTTATTAGTTAGATGGCTTCTTCTCCCTCTTTGGATCTCAACACAAAGTTCTCCTCGATTCTCATGGAGATCTATTCGATGTAATTCTTTTTGCGATGTGTTTGTCGAGATCCGATGAATTGTGGGTTTATGATCAAGATTATCTATGAACAATATTTGGTTCTTCTCTGAATTCTTTTATGCATGATTTAAATATCTTTGCAAGTCTCTTCGAGTTATCAGTTTGGTTTGGCCTACTAGATTGATCTTTCTTGCAATGGGAGAAGTGCTTAGCTTTGGGTTCAATCTTGCGGTGCTCAATCCCAGTGATAGAAAGGGAAACAACACGTATTGTATTGTTGCCATCGTGGATAAAAAGATGGGGTTTATACCATATTTCTTGAGTTTATCCCTCTACATCATGTCATCTTGCCTAATGTGTTACTCTATTTTTATGAACTTAATACTCGAGATGAATGCTGGACAGCGGTCGATGTGTGGAGTAATAGTAGTAGATGTAGAATCGTTTCGGTCTACTTGTCACAGACGTGATGCCTATATACATGATCATGCCTAGATATTCTCATAACTATGCACTTTTCTATCAATTGCTCGACGGTAATTTGTTCACCCACCGTAGATTATGCTATCTTGAGAGAAGCCACTAGTGAAACCTATGGCCCTGGGATCTATTCTCCATTATATTATTTTCCTATCAACTAGCTATTTATATCAACGTTTATGTTGCAATCTTTACTTTCAAATCTATACAAAAATACCAAAAATATTTATCTTATTATCTTTATCAGGTCACTCTTTTGTAAGTGACCGTGAAGGGATTGACAACCCCTTTATCATGTTGGTTGCGAGGTTCTTGTTTGTTTGTGCAGGTACGAGGGACTTGCGTGTAGTTTCCTACTGGATTGATACCTTGGTTCTAAAAAACTGAGGGAAATACTTACGCTACTTTGATGCATCACCCTTTCCTCTTCAAGGGAAAACCAACGCATGCTCAAGAGGTAGCATGCTCCCGCAGTACGAGCTCATGCCAAACCCAGAATTTGATTGTTACTACTACCATGTAAGATACACATGCATTGCATGCATGAGATTTGGTAACCAAATCTCTACTCTTATAAAAAACAGAGTTGATGATGATGGTGTGCCTGCCATCTTGCAATATAGGTCGTCTGATTTATATCTGACGGATAGGAAGGAAACTATGGCGATTTTGCAAAAAGCTACCCACACCCCTCTCCATATTTGCAAATAAGGTCTTCTCTTGTTCATCCTTTTCTCCCACAACATAAACTACTCATACAAATGTATCTTGATTTTCCGTGCAACGCATGGGCATCTTGCTAGTTATGAATAAATAACACACTATAGCATGTAAGCTTTGAGTCATATATGCATGATGTAGATGTTAGTTTAATTATTATAGTTCATCTAGTTCAAAATCAATTAGTTTTATAAAAAATGTATTTTAAGATTCATGGAATTGTGCATTGTAAAGCATAAACTAAAAACAAATAGTGACAACTCATTTCGAAAAAAGAAGTTTGGGCAATTAAGATATGGAAGATTCTAGAACAAAGGAGAAGTGCTTGTGTTTTGAGGTTTGTGCATTATGCTTAAGTTCAACTATGGAGTCTTCTAGATTCTACATGTGGCAGAATCTGGTGGAATGTAGATGATATCCAACAGCCAGTAGTGCTCGGATTTGCCATCTTTGTACCGTCGGATTGGCTTCATCCAACGACCAACTTTCAAAGTTATTCACACACTATATATCTACTCTTATAAAGAACATAGTTGGTGTTGATGGTGTGCCTGTCATCCTGCAATATAGGCCATCCGATTTATATCTGACGGATAGGAAGGAAACTATGGCAATTTTGCAAAAAGATACCCACACCCCTCTCCACATTTGCAAATAAGGCCTTCCCTCGTTCATCATTTTCTCTCACAAGATAAACTACTCATATAAATGCATCTTGATGTTTCGTGCACCGCATGGGCATCTTGCTAGTAGGGGTATAGATGTGCCGGCCCGTGAGTTGCAATGGGTCCAAAGTATATCTATTTAGTGGAGTGCACTCTAAACAAATTATCTATTTATTTTTCTCTCACATTTCATTGCCATGCAACCAAGCCACATAAGCTTCATCGGTGCCCCCACATCATATTATTCATTGGAAAAAAGATAAATCACCCAAAAGAAGATCTTCCCGTTTTTTGTTCCTATGATGTTGTGTCGTGCACGTACCTAGTTGTATAGTGGTAGTACTAGTTGTAGTACAAACATTGTACTAGTAGGAGTAGTAGTACGGAATGCTCCTACTCTATCAACAAGCCCCATTAGACACCAAATATCTCGGCTTCCGTGCTACTGCTAGATCTTCCCCTTGTTTCTGTTTTCCAACCCGGCAGCGGGCGGGGTACGGTTTGCCAATAGTAGGTTTGCTCAATGGCAGTCCCACATGAAAGTGAAAATGCTAGGTAACACGCCTTCCCTAGCTATGTGGCATGTTGGATGAGCCGTGGAGTACTCCTGATTCCCAAGCGTGTGGAGGTGCGATGCGAACGCAGCATGCCTTTTCCTTTTACTAGCAATGTGCCCGTGCATTGCAATGGATCCAAAGTAGTAGAATAGTAGTACTTGTTCACAAACTTGATAGAAATCACTCTTGTTTTGATATACTCCTAGCATATTACTTTTCACTCAAAATATATTTCTCAGGATTTTTTGATGAGGTGAGGGAGGGATGTGCTTGCTTTCAAGATAATAAGGGGTTTTCTGCAAATTGGAGCAGAGAAGTGGGCTATTGTTGCAAAAATGCCACAACTTACCTCACAGCCGTTAGATGCAGATCTAATGGTCAGAAACGATGGATGGCAAACACACCACTATCACCAACTGAGTCTTTTATAGGAGTAGGAGTAGAGAAACATGTATAAATTGTAACATTTGGTTCTGCTCCTTGGCACGATCGATAGATAGAAATAATGATTGGAAACACTAGGGTGGGGCTATTTCCACCAGATAAGTAGGGTACGTAGTAGCTAGGTTGGCGCGTCGTCGGTTTGGTCACATGCGGTCCGACATGTTCTAGTGTTTCTAGCAAGATGCCCGTGCATTGCACGAAGTTGATGGAAAAGGTAAGCACAACTTATAAATTGACGGATGGAGTACTAGTTACAGTGATGCATATAATTAAGCAAAGGGACCGCACATGTCGGTATTGACTAGAATGAGAATGCAATAGCACAATAAGAATTAAGGCCACGATGATGCGATTGCAGTGGTGATCACAGGCGGCAAGAAGAAAGATGCATCCATCGACGTACGACCTCCTCCTCCTCAACTTAGTGCGCGAGGCCATCGACCGGCGGCTAAGGAGTGGCAGCTTTTGTGGCGAGGTCAAGGTGCTTCTCAGCAAAGGCATCCAAGGCTTCCAGCCGGTTGAGGAAGGCGAATGTCGTAGCGTCCTCAATGGCTCTGTAGATACCTATGTACATGATTTTCTCGTACATGTGGGTGTATAGGTCGACGAATTCTTGTAGGGCCAGGCACCTCGCGGCGAACGCGACCTCCTGGTGGACATTCTTCGTGGCGTCGGCGGGCAGTCGCAGGGCCACCAGTGCTTGAAAGAGGTTCCGGCCATGGAGGCCGATTAGGGTGGCAGGCTATGAGGAGCCCGGGCACGCGGGCTGGAGGAGTACGGCGATGTCGTCCGCGAGCTTCTTGAGGATGGTGAACTTGTTGGTGGTGGCAACTATCATCTGGTCCAACTGAGAGTCGTAGTTGGCGTCGATGGCGGCCATCCACCAGCCAGTCACGAACACCGTCTAGAGATGATCCTCGGGGCCATGCCACATGCCGGCGTCATGGACGATCTGGCACAGCCGCTGGCCGCTCGTGTGCATCGCCACCATGGGTCTGGAGTGAGCACTTTTGCACTTAGTGTAGGTGCTTAGGCAAATGCTTAGGTGCGTACGATGTGTTAGATGCATTGGAATGGAGGGGCACCTTTATATGAGTGCAAACTGCGTTGCATTCACATCGTGCAGCCTCTTTTCCCGGTCCTCCTCCCATTACTTTCCTCATGCATTCACGATGCTAATTGCAGGAGGATGCATCATTGGCCGTTCAACATTTCGGGAACCGCTACCCCTCCCTCGTCTGCATTAAAGTCATATCGAGAACTGCGTCCCCCGCTGTCAAATCGAATAGTACTGCACCGCCGCGCTGCACGCCCGGCTGAACATGCCTCCTCGCCTCCATCAAACCCCTCCGTTAAACCCGCATGCAAATCGAGAAACCTACTCCGGCCACACGTCCGTTCATGAGCGGGCCGGAATTAAACACAACATCGGCCAAGCTCCTCCCGTCCGCCCTCAGTTTAAACGAGGCCAGACGCCGGCCAAGCTCCTACCGTCCGCCCTCTATTTAAACGAGGCCAGACAGACAGCAGGCAAGAATCGCACCCCTCTGCCGCTCCCCCATCTCCTCCTTCACCATTTTCTCCGCTCTTCCGATGGCTTCCGAGGAGCCGTTCTCCGGCATACTACCCGGCTGGGTGGCCCGCCGAGCCCTCCGGATACGGGCGAGGCCGCTCGGTGCTTCACCAACCTCGCTTGGCCTAACGGAGCCAGTTGCCGCCCCAAGCCAGCGCGTGGTTCAGTAACTCGCCGCTCCAGTTCAGGTCGATGAGGAGTGGCGAGTTGCTCCACGCCGGCACGGCGGCGAGCATGCCGGTACGGGCATTGTCGCTGTCGCGTCGTACCGCGCCACTATTGTCTGCGGTGGCCACGCCTCCCGTATCTGTGGGCGCGCCTCCCGTGCCTGCGGACGCGCCTCCTGTACCTGCGGCAACGCCATGCAGGCGGAGAAGGAAGTCGGTTGCGTGGAGAGCGACAAGTCGGTGGCCAGCTTTTCCGTGTTTGCCACCATCATCGGGGTGAAGTAGAACACGGGAGGCCGCCGCCACTTGGGTCCCATGAAGTCCAGCGCCGAGGCGACGACTACGCATTCAGGTGGTTTCTTTGCTGCTCCGTCTCTTTCGAGGACCTTTGTCGACCCCTCAAGTGTCTGTCGGACATGAGGAAGACAAAGGGATCCGCGGGCGGCCATTTAGATTAGGTACTCCCTCTCCGGCTGGCTGGAAATATTTGTTCTAAGAATGGATAAATTGGATGTATCTATAACTAAAATAAGTCTAGATACATCCATTTCTAGGACAAGTATTTCCGGATGGAGGGAGTATGAATTATACCAAGAGAGCCGGATTAGCACCACTTAGTTCATGTAAATGTAATGAAATCCATCATGTTTATATGAAGATCCGGCTTTTTTATACGAAATCCTTCATGCTTATATGAAAACAGTCCGTGTTTGCATGGATTTCATCTGGTTGGTTAGACTTGTGAAAATGTATGCCGCTGGCGTTTGATGTCGTCATCCGCGGAAGGAAGCGGGAGGAAATTTGTCGGATGTCGTTGGAGATGCTCTTATCCTGGAAATAATAAAGTCACATCCAATCCATTTGAGTTAATTGCGTGCATGATTCTCCCCCTTATAAAAAGTTAATTGGATGTACAGTGTACACGTGACTTGCAGGGTGGCTACAGCTTCGTGCAGAAAGTTAAAAAGAAACAAGTCCATCCTTAATATTGTATTCTAAGTTATCGGTGGGTTCCACTGTCAGTACAGTAGCAAAAGAAGTATATACTAAATAAGTATTATATAGTATAAAAATCGCAAGTTAAAGACAGAATTCGAACTTAGGTCATCGCGTTGCGAGCATCCGGTGCTAACCAGTCCAGCACATTTTTGTTGTAGACCAGGCTGGAGATATATCTCCATGTCAACTCTTATACTCCATCCGTTCCTAAATATTTGTCTTTTTCGGATTTCAAATGGACTACCACATATGGATGTGTATGTTGACATATTTTAGAGTGTAGATTCACTCATTTTGCTCCGTATGTAGTCGCTTGTTGAAATCTCTAAAAAGACGAATATTTAGGAACGGAGGGAGTAGAAAACAGAGTTGGTGATGATGGTGTGCATGCCATCCTGCAATATAGGCCGTCGGATTTATATCTAATGGATAAGAAGAAAACTACGGTAAATTTGCAAAAAGATACCCACACCCCTCTCCATGTTTGCAAATAAGGCCTTCCCTCGTTCATCCTTTCATTTGCTATTATAAAAACAGAGTTGGTGATGATGGTGTGCCTGCCATCCTGTAATATAGGTCATCCGATTTATATCTGACGGATAGGAAGGAAACTATGGCAATTTTGCAAAAAGATACCCACACCCCTCTCCACATTTGCAAATAAGGCCTTCCCTCATTCATCCTTTTCTCTCACAAGATAAACTACTCATATAAATGCATCTTGATGTTTCGTGCAACACATGGGCATCTTGCTAGTCTCTCACAAGATAAACTACTCATACAAATGCATCTTGATGTTACGTGCAACGCACGGGCATCTAGCTAGTTTCTTTTAAAATAGTTACTGCAATAATTGGGTTGAAGTGATATATTTTATGTCTGCCCCGAATGATTTCAGATTCACTAGTAGTAACAAAGAAAAGGTTGCCTTGCTAATTGTTAGAAAAAAGGGTGAAAACTATTACATGAGGCCGGTAAAAACAAGGCACGCTAGGTTCAGCATCATCTTCACTACAGCTATGCGCGCGCGAGAAGTCTACATATCGAGGGGGCTACGGAGAAAAAGACGCATCGAGTGTGTCTGGGCAAGGCATAGAGACACAATGTTTGAGAGAGAAACCAATTGACAGAATAAGATCAGGTCGAGTTGTCACCCTTCTGCTGTCATTGTTGGGGTTGGGGTGGGGAGGGGATGGAGAGAAATACATATCGAGAGTGTGCGCAGTAGGCACAGAGGCACAACTAGCGAGTGTGTGTGTGTGTGTGTGTGTTTGAAAGAGGAGTAGATAGATTACTATCAAGATCGAGGTGCCACCCTACTCCTTTGGTGTCGGGTAGTGTGCGTGTGTGTGTTTGAGAGAGAAGCAGTCGATAGATTAGTATCAAGATCAAGGTGTCACCCTACTCCTTCGGTGTCGGGAAGTGTGTGGGGGGGGCGGTGACACTTACATATCTCTACTCTTATAAAAACAGAGTTGGTGATGATGGTGTTCCTGCCATCCTACAATATAGGCCATCCGATTTATATCTGACGGATAGGAAGGAAACTATGTCAATTTTGCAAAAAAGATACCCACACCCCTCTCCACATTTGCAAATAAGGCATTCCCTCGTTCCTCCTTTTCTCCCACACGATAAACTAGTCATACAAATGCACCTTGACGTTCCGTGCAACGCATGGGCATCTTGCTAGTAGGGAGAAGGAGTTTGTGTGACACATATCTATATTAAGGGATAGGTAGATAGCATGTGTGCGAGGCATACTTAAAGCATCAAGGAGATAAACAAACGGTGTGCATGCAAGTGCCAAAAGAAATGAAGCGAGAAACAATGTCTACGCGCGCGTGTGTGTGTGTGTGACAGAGAGAGAGAGAGAGAGTGAAATCTCAAAACAAAAGGTGCTCTGCTGGAATCCCATTGTATGTATTCATATGGTTCCAGAACTCGAGTTAACCTTAGGCATATGTGTGAGAGACATAATTATACTTTGAGACATTAGTGGATGTGGGTGGGCGGAATTAAAGGGGTGGGCGTGTTCGACAGAGAGAGCGTGTGTATTTCTGTGTGAGAGACTTGTAGGACGGGGTAGAAAGACAAATTCTAACCTTGACGGAGGGAGAGAAATACACGAAGTGCGCATGTGTGATTCCGATGCCCACGGGGAAATGAGATATGTATGCGTGTGAGAGAGATTGCACAATTCATTCACATATCACTATCTAGCGATCGTGGGTGTGCATCGCTTGAACATATATCAATATCTACTTCGTATCATGACCAAAGGTACAATATCGATTCAACGCTATAAAGATTAGACACTCACATATCACATTTTTCGATCTAAATAAACCTTTTCAATTGTGCATGCCAAAGTTACAATGGTGTTTCTTCAAACAACTAATGGAGCTATCATGTACATGCACAATTGTTACTCTTGCATTCAAATTCATTAGTCTTGGATGATTTAAGGTTCTATTATGAAGTAATATATGTAATATTAATATATGAATTCAACGGGTACGCAATTTATAAAATGGAGGCTATGTAATCATATGAGGTAACACTTTTAAGTATCGGACTACAATATCCATTTCTTTTGTGGGACTACAACATCCATTTCTTTTTTTGCACCTCTACACTAACACGTCAATGCATTATGTTTAAAGTAAATAACCAATGGCACTAAATCATCTATTTACACGAGAAATACATAGGTTGGGCGTTTGATCCCTTTTTTGTGAACGCGCCTCTACACCCATACTTTTGGTCGCGCCTGTGTGAACGTCCAAGTTATCGCCGCATCATCCCGAGTTATTGTCTTTTTTTGTGGGGTGGACTTCACACCAGTTATTAACTGCTGAGGCATGCCCCGTGTACGCAGTCTCGCATGACCTTCCCGCTAGCATGGTCCAAAAATTAGTTGAAACTGGATACGAACGATCCCGCGGGTGGCAAAATCTCCCCCCTCCTTCTAAAATTTCCGCCATCTAGTCTTTAGCATGCGAAATTCCCCTTTTATCCTTGGTGCACGGAGAACAACAGTTAGAATACCGCCCTCATCTACATAATAGGTCGGTGCTTCTTTGGTAATTTCTGGTTCCCCCCACCACACGGCACCCCCATTTCCTCTCCCCCTCCCGCAAAAACGACTAACTCCACAACACCAGAGCATCTTACATAACGCCGTCCATACTTCATCGGCCTTTCTACCCCTCCCCTCTCGAAACCCTAGACTACTCATCCACCGGCGTACCAGAGCCCATTCACTGCCAGCGGCGTCCACCTCGCCGGATCTGCTTCTTTGGCCGCATCTACCCCTCCCACCTCCACTAGAAACAAGTAGACTGCTCATCCACCACCGTACCACAGCCCATTCAGTGTCGGCCTTGTCCACAGCGCCAGATCTGCCTCGTCGGTACTCTCATCACCTGCAGCGCATCTGCAGCGGCTCATTCGTACTCCCCACCGGAGACGCTTCGTCCACACCCCGAGCCGCACCGACGCCCCCGTCGACGGCCTCTGATCCTCACGCTGACACCTTCCCTCAACCCTACCGGAGCCACTTCGCCAACACCATCGTCAACCCTACCGGAGTAGCTTCACCTATACCATTCTCAACCCTACTGGGGCCGCTTTCCCAACTCACAAGTCCACAGCCTCAGATCCGCTTTGTCGCACCCTCATCCAACCTATCGGAGCAGCTTTTGACACCCTGTCCATGGCCGCAGATCCGCATCGTTGACACCATCCTTAACCCAACGACCGGAGCAGATTCACCGACACCCTCATCCACGGCCACAGATTCGCTTCGCCCACACCGTAGTCCACCCTATCAGAGCCGCTCCACAAACACCCTATTCGATGGTTCTAGATCTCCTTACCGGACCCTGACAGCCAGTGCAGCGTCATCACCCTTGATGTTTCTAACCTAATTCCCACCGTCTGGAAAGATGCCAAGCACCCGCGACGGCCTAGGTACTTGTCACCTTTAAACCCGTCTAGCATCACCTGCCTGATGTACTTCAAATATACTAACAGGTCATTGTTACCTATTATGCAGCTGGCAAAAACTACAAGGACGATGTTTCTTCTAGATCTAACAGCTTGGCCAACCAAGATCCTGGACTAAGGCATTGCTATGCTCTTGTAAGTGTGTGTCTCTCTCTTTTATTATTCTGTGCCTGCCAGCATGCTTTGTTAGGATTTTTGACCAGTAGTCCCTTTGTGCAGACAATGATTTCTACTACTGGCTGCTAAATTAGATATGTAGATGTTATACATGATACTACCTCATACCTCCATTCCTATATATAAGTCTTTCTAGAGATTCCACTATAGGCTACATACGAAGCAAAATGAGTGAATCTACACTCGAAAATGCATCTATATAGATCTATATATGGTCCATACTGGAATCTCTACAAGGACATATATTTAGGAACAGAGGTGGTACATTACACAAAATCGTAGGTGGCATGTAGGAATTATAGTGCACTACATTAGGCTCCCTTAGAGTGCCTGCTAGTCCAGCACACAGAGTCATGGCTAGTTTATGCTACGCACACAATCGTTAATTGGTGGTTTAAATATGCGCAAGGGATATGCAATGTATTATCATGTAGAGATGTCTGAAATTAGCCGTGTCAACTTGCATATAGGGTTACACAATGAAAAAGTACAAGATGTATGTGGCAATTTCATGGAACATCGCAAAGAAAGGAGAGGTAGCGGTGAGCCAATACAGTGTGCTATGGTAGGTCACTTATCCATTGCAATCATCATGACATGTTATTTGTATGTCAGTTCTATTGGCCAAGTTTCTTAGGGACAATTATTATGAGTTATTCTAAGAAAATAAGCACCTGTGAATATAAGCTCCAGGTAATAAGCCAACCACTTCTTTTCATTGCCTTCCTTTTCAGCTTATCTTTTGTATGATCAGTGAAAATTCTAGATTGCATTATATTTTGTCATTTTGCTGTCCATATGAAAATTAATTTGACTTGCAAACATCACAAATTGAACCCAGTGTAGTAATTAATATGATAGGAAAACAGACCATCACTATTTGTTCAAAATGCAAATACAAAGATACCATCTACTTGGCACAATCTACTTTGGTCAATGTCTTCCATAGAGACCCCATTGCCTAATTTAAACAAAGAACGCATGAACCACATTTAAATGAAGAGAAATTATTTATTGAAATTCGATGGTCCAAGTGGCTGGTTATTATCATATAGCAGCACCACCTGAAAGCATCATATAGCAGCAGCAGCTGATAGCAACTCATCATACAGCAGCAGCAGTGTGCAATTCATCATAGCAGCAGGAGCAGCTCATAGCAATTCATCATATAGCAGCAGCAGGAGCAGCTTATAGCAACTCATCATATAGCAGCAGCAGCTCATAGCAATTCATCATATAGCAGTAGCAGCTCATAGCATTTCATCATATAGCAGCAGGAGCAGCTCATAGCAATGCATCATATAGCAGCAGCAGAAGCAGCTCATAGTAATTCATCGTATAGTGGATCAGAATGAAAATTTGGCAAAAAAATCAAAGGAGATCATCACCTTGTTGGATGAGCTCATCCTTCAACAGCACCTCAAGGCCACGGCCTGGGAGGAGGGGATGGGGAATAAGGTGCCTTCTGCGCAGTGTGGCATTAGCCGTAGTTGTGCGGCGCCCGCCAGAGTAGTGCGTTGGACGGACCACAGTGGAGCAACTGCTGGCGACCATGAGAATGAGGGGCGGCGCCAGAGGGAGGAGCAGCCGGGGAGATGTCGCCCTACCCATCAGCCATGTAGCCAAGCTGGATAGAGCATCATCGAGGACCAGACCAGATGGGAACAGTGGCGACGGCTCACTGGTGGAACCCTAGCGCCGCAGGGAAGGGATCGAGGTAGAGGGAAAGGGGAGAGGAGATGCAAGCGGGCAGGGCAATTGCATTTTGAGTGTAACTAGCTGGATGCCCGTGCATTGCACGAAACATCAAGATACATTGTATGAGTAGTTTATCTTGTGAGAAGCTAGCAAGATGCCCATGCGTTGCACGGAACATCAAGATGCATTTATATGAGTAGTTTATCTTGTGAGAGAAAAGGATGAACGAGGGAAGGCCTTATTTGCAAATGTGGAGAGGAGTGTGGGTATCTTTTTGCAAGATGCCCATAGTTTCCTTCCTATCCGTCAGATATAAATCGGACGACCTATATTGCAGGATGGTAGGCACACCATCATCACCAACTTTGTTTTTTCTAAGAGTAGAGATATAGGCAGACAACAAAGTCATTTCACTATTCCCCTTCCCTTCAATTTTTAGTGAGCTTCTACCTGAAACACCCCCCTCCAAAGCGAAATAAGTTAAGCCCAAGCCCATAACTCAAAAATGACTTCTTTACATCTTTTATGGCTTATTTTGACAATAAGCTCTGAAAAGGCGGAATAGAACTGGCCCTTAACCTGCAATTCAATTGTGTGTGCAATGATGAATCACTCATGCCTGCTATAGTGTATATTTAGGCATCATCATACATGGCATAACCTAATACATGTGCATTCCATTGTAGAACCTGGAATATGCAATGTTTATGTTAGTTCATACGTTGCACATGATGTTTAAATGCCCCTTAAATCTAGTCAGTCAAGTGATGGTCTTTAAGCCTCCTTCTTTGCTTCTTTTCTTGATACTCCCTCCTTCCATCTATATAGGGCCTAATGTGTTTTTCAAGACCGCCTTTGACTATTGATAAGACTAATAATACATAAGATGTATAATGTGAAAATTATATCATCGGAAGCTCCTTTCACGTACGAATTTGACGGTGTGCTTTGCGTAACTTGCATGTCATATATTATTGCTATAACACTTGGTCAAAGTTAGCCTCAAAAAACGATTAGGCCCTATATAGTTGGAAGGAGGGAGTATGTAAGATTTGCTCACACATCTATTCCAGTGCTTGTTTGCATCAGCCAGCCATAGCAGGACTGTTTGCTTTGATCGCTTGTTGTTCTTGACCTAACATTCTAATAGAGCTTGTCAACAATTTAAACACTAAGGTCTGCTGTAGTGGGGGCTTGTCTAACTCATAGGTGACATAAAGGTTTGGTTGTACACTAGAGTAGGCTCTCCAAGAGTACCTGGAGATCCAGTTCTAAGGTATGCCTAGTTTTACATAGTGCACACATAGTAAATGCTCATTTAATTGTGTGCAAGTGCAAGAGATGTGGCATGTTTCATTATGTGGTGTTGTTTTGTTATAATCTCATCCTTTTGTGTTGTTCACAGACTGAAAAGTATGCATATTTATCTTCCAATGAGATGAGTAACTAGTTTGTGTCACCTTGCAGAGGGGGTGCAATGAAGATAAGATCGAGGATTTCCAAGTACAAGATGTTAGGAAGGAGCCTTGCAAGAGAAGTAGGAGCAGCGCTGAGCCTGTTCAACCAGTTAAGGTAAGTCACTATATCCAACTCAACAGTTCAATTCCTTGTTTGTTTCATGCATAGTTAATTTTCTCTTTTCAATTGCTTTATTTGTCCTCAGTTAATGAGATTCCCAAACAATGATGCCTGATGTTGGGTACTTGTATAACTATTAGTTGACATAATTAAAGGCCTTACCATTTATTTACTCTGGCCAAGTGTGCATGAAGCTTTGAAGTCTATTAACCAACTATTACTGCATGGGGCTCACAATCTAGTTTATACTAGGCTAATGATCGCATAGCTTTGCTTCCTGTAGTAGGTTTATATGAATCACTCTGTTGTTCATTATGCTCCCTAAGAATTTAATTGAGCTACAAAATGGCCAACTGCTTGCTTACTTATATGCAACGTGATGTCTAAATTTGTAACTTGTATGTGTTTTGGATTTGGCCCCGACATCATGCTCCTCTGGTGAGTTAAGAGAGATTTCTGTATGCATGCTGCACATACTACCATTTTTATAATTTTTAAAATATCACATGCTTATGCTTCATGACATGTAACATTATTGTTAGTCATGTTTTGCCGTGTACAAAATAGTCTGTCTTGCTCGCTTCACTGTTGTAACTATATTTTTGCCCTAGTCATGTGTACTTACAGAAACATTTCAGGATGAAGTGACATCAACACAAAGATCTGCAAGCAGTGCAGCATGGCCGTTACCGAATGATTATGGATTGGAATGGGAATGTGATGATGTTCTCGAGCATAAACTAGAGGTGGCAAGACAACGTTTACATGATTCTCAACGTACAATCAAGAAGTTGAGACTGGACATGCAGGTATTAGATGCAGGAGTCAAAAAATGAAACAAGACACAAGGTAACCATGAAGGAATTGGAGATTTTGCATACTGAAATTTGTGCTATCTGAATCCGGTCAATCCTATTTTCTGAAGAGATTATAGTTCAAATGGTAAGTTCTGTTGATGCGTGTCCATGATGTGTGAGCTTTATTTGTCCAGTG
The DNA here is from genome assembly GCF_003073215.2 of Triticum urartu. Classification (NCBI taxonomy): domain Eukaryota; kingdom Viridiplantae; phylum Streptophyta; class Magnoliopsida; order Poales; family Poaceae; genus Triticum; species Triticum urartu. Next base: position 124,818,794 of record NC_053025.1, on the reverse strand, counting down.
TATGTGATTTACTATTTGTGTATGCTTTATTATCACTGGTGTCGAACTATAATGCCCAGTGGGTATATTCAGCTGCAATTTCTTTATTGTATAGTTGTAACATCCCAAAATTCTAAATTTTGGAATGTTATAATAAATAGATAGATTTGATTGATTGTTTGATTGATTGTGTGAAATTGAGTGAAATTCGAAACCTTTTTGAAAGTTAAATGAGAGGGAATAAAAGGACTTTCCCAAACTTTCATTTTTCATTCGTGATCTCCGGGAATTCAAATTCTTTTCACCACGAAACCCTGGAGAGAAGATGACATGACTTCTTCCATTTATTTAAATGACAAGGGGTGTTGAAAATATTTGAATTTCATTTGAGAATATTTCCAATTCTGAAACTTTATGCAACTCAATGATTTTCGTGAGAGAAGATAAAATGACTTCAAATTATATGAAATATGAGTTGGGAGTTTCAAAGAATTAAATTCAAAGTTCTTTTGAATTTATTTTCAATTTGGAGTTATTTGGGTTTTATTCAAATTATTTTTCTCCAAAAATAAAAAATATGTAAATTAGGGTAAAATGATTCCTTACATCAGAAAATTGGAGAGAAATAAATTTGAATTAATTTTGGTATTTTAAAATGATTTTATGGAGTTTTTATTAGACCAGTAGCACTCTTTGAATTATCT